>NW_026937428.1:0-7947 GCF_032062105.1 Saccostrea cuccullata | reverse complement strand
GGGTTAAATTGTATTTCAATTGGGATAAAAGTCAAGGTCAATTTCCTTTGCAACATTGAAAAAATCTTTTCTGATTATCGAAGTTTTAAGAAAACGTCTGTGAGAACTGACTGGGCAGTAAACCTGTAGTCATGTGCAGTGATTCCGTGTACATGTCTTCGTTGACCAGTATATACATGTATACATTTAACATTTATAAACTTCAATATTAGATGTGGTTTTCTAAAACAAACATTTTGTTAATTGGAGATAATTAATTAATTATACTGACTTCTGGAGTAGGCCAGCATCTCCAGCGGCTTCAGACCCTCCGCCATCTTGTTGAGGTAGGACTGTTCTAGCACCACCCCCGGGACTCGCCTCAGGGGCTTGATGTGGTGCTCCAGCACGTCCAGGCTCTCGTTATACATCTTGGTCTCAAAGTCCACGGCCGGACACTCACCTGGTCACAAAAAGATAATAAACAATGTCACACTCACCTAGTCAGACAAAAAGGTATGGGAATGAAATTAACGAACTTAACGTAGAGAAAATAGTATATGTTGTGTATGCTGATCATCAGCTGTTAAGATAACCGATAAGCAGATGAGCAATATTAGAGAAGAGGAAAAAATGAAAAGTTTTGAATCATTTTTTTTCTACTAAACAAATGTAGTATAAGGTTATGAGACACACCTCAGCATTGCCGTTCTTACTTTTTAAGACGTTCATATTGAATTTACTGATCACTACCCTTGTCCAGACTTTCATGAATGCTGTATCCTTGATATACACTACTAATTTTAATATAATATATAGATACACACGGCCGGTGTAAAGACGAATAATGACCCCCATCGAATAATGACCGGGGGTCATTTTTCGACAGCGAAAAATGACCCCCGGTCATTATTCGACGTAGAAAAATGACCCTTTTGCCCGTAGAAAAAGTGTCACTTCCCTAAAAATTTGCAGAATCCACGTGAATAAAAATGACTCCCGTATAAAAATGACCCCCTGTAGATTAAAGCTAAAATTTTTAGGGGGCAAAAAAAAAATTGGATAAAGAAGCATATTGGTCAAAATGCTCACCTGAGCTTATTGGGAATAAACTGATGATATGTTGATCTCATAACATTATACAATTATAGCTATATTTTAAGGTAAATGCTAGATTCAGAATCTAAAGGAGTAAAAGATTTATCAAGCCTTAAGGGTTAGGTAAACATTGTTTTTTGATGGTGGAAATCATCGAACTGACAGAAAAAATCAGCAGTATTATATATTATTATATCCTCCGCTTGAAAAGCGGGAGGGTATATGGTGATTGGGATGTCCGTCCGTCCGTCTGTTACGCTTTGAGGTATCCATCTCTTATCCGCAAATCCTCGTTTATATAAAAAGATGTGTTTGTGAAACAGCTATGCCCCTGTATGGCAACATAGCGAAGATTAAACTTTTCTTAAATGCAATTTAAATATATTGTTACCCGAAGTAGGGTCTTCTCACAAGAAATACAACTGCAAAATAGGAAAGCCCTAGCACCACTTGTTCAAAAGTAATTGCTAAGGATAAGTTTTTGAAAGGTAGGTCAAACTCAAAGGTCAAAGTTGATGATTTCTTAAGAAAATGTGTAATGTAACATGGATTACATATGTGACGTATGAATACCCTAGCCCTTACCCTTCAAAAGTTATGGCCAAGGTAAAAAAAAATCATAAGTATGGAAAACTAACGGTCAAGGTCAAAAGGTCAAGGTTTTTAGTATCCAATGAAAGGTAATGCCAAAAAACTACATATTTGAAGTATGAGAGTACTAGTATCTACCGTTTAAAGTAAAAATTTGGCATTTTTGTGTAAAATGGGACAAACTCCAAGGTAAATGTCAAAAGGTCAAATTTGGTGGTACCCAAAGTAAGGTCTTGTCACAAGGAATATACATATTAAATATGAAAGTCATAGCTCCAATAAATGAAAAGTTATGGTAAAGTAAGGTTTTTGCAGACAAACAAACCGCCAGATAGACAGACGGACATACAGACGAACACGATAAAACTATATTACCCCGAATCTTCGATTACGGGGACATAAAAAGAAATGGTCTTCAATTAACTTTTCATATTAATATACATTATAAAGAAGACGTTACAACAATGAAAATGTCTGTTCTGATTTTCGTATTAAATTCTCTGAAAAATATACTCAGAACTGAGTAAAAGGGTGGAGTAAAACAAGACTTAGGTAGAACCTATGTCGAAAAAGTCTTTGTCACAAGATTTGCAAACTTTTCAAAATGATAAATTAGTACTTGCTTATCAATCAGTTAAGATATCATGATATGTTTCCTTGTTTTTTTAATCTAGAACAGGCTGTGAAACTTGGTATGGTATTTACATACTGCGACTTCACATTTTCAAATACTTTTAGGGGTACTTGTCATAAAGGGAATATGAAAAATATATACCTTTCCCCTCTAACTAATGAAAGATAGGTTATTTACCGATACTCATATTCTTGACCTTTTTGCACTTACACGGGATTTAATAAATAAATGACTGTTTGGGGT
Source organism: Saccostrea cuccullata (assembly GCF_032062105.1). Classification (NCBI taxonomy): domain Eukaryota; kingdom Metazoa; phylum Mollusca; class Bivalvia; order Ostreida; family Ostreidae; genus Saccostrea; species Saccostrea cuccullata. The sequence goes on along the minus strand of NW_026937428.1, from coordinate 5,402 downwards.
TACTTTCAGATTAAATATTTATCAGAAATTGTACTTTTTCTTTTAAAAATAAGATCATATTTAATAAAAAAATTGTAATCAAACACCAAGAATATGAGTAGGTAACAAATAATTGTTAAAAGGAATGCACATCATTTCATTATAGATATCACAAAAATGTACACACGATCAAACGATCTACAACGCATACATCTTTGACTTAGACACATTTCATCAAGATATTACACTATATAGCTGGCAACTAAAGATTTCTTACGATTTATGCATTCCTTCAAAATGGTTACATACCATTCAAATTATTACGAAAGTTGTATGTACATTATTATTTCATTACACTAGATAGTCTTGGGTTTGTCAACTTCAGGTCTAGATCTAGTAAATAAAAGGTGCCTTCATATTTTCTCTTATTCCAGAAATATATTGCCATTAAGCATTATAAACCAAAAATATATGAATTAAATCAAGATTATGTTGGCATGATTGAATTCTGTGAATTTCAAAATGCAGTTTTTTCTACCATTTTTATTGAAGCTATCAAGTACGGGAAAAAGTAGCATTGAATTGATTATGACGTCTTAATGGGTTAGCACAGGTTAAACACATTTACAAGTTATGATGTCATACGAAGTAGGTTCTACGTTAAAAGAAATGTAATGAATACTGTGTGCTAAATCAAAAGATTATGTCTACATGTATCGTTTTTGCATTAGAATGACAGTGTATTTTACACTAGCCCATAGCTTTACAGAGCATATTTTTAGGTCTTATACTTACCCAACCCCCATTCTTATTTAGAAGGAAGTCGATATTGAACAAAAGCAAAAAAAACCATCCTACCTTTATTTTTCTATAAGAAGGGATTAATTTTCAAGTATACCTCCACCAACATTTAAAGTATGCTTTAATCATGGCGAAGTAAATTATGATATGATAGTACTTGTGTGAAGGCTTAACTTCATTTCAATATTTTATCTAGAGCCTCTTTCAGAAAGGTGTAGAGAAAGCTATAGAGTTTTATTTATATTTCTGTTTTTCATTTATTATTATTTTTTTTGTTTTGAATTAACGTAATGCTCTTTTTTTTTGGGGGGGGGGGATAAAAATTTCTTTCTCTTTCATGGTCAAATAGGATTTGCCAAACTTAAACAAACTAAAAGTTGAAATGACGGAAAAATTTAATTTTTCCTATTAAAGGGTATTTAAACCTGATTTTTGCATGGTTTGATTTCTAAAAACAAGTGGAATATCATTCTTTAAGCAAACATTATAAGGAGGAATATTAAAAAGAAATGTTATTTACTTGACAATTAAAGATATGTATGCCGTGTTAAACAGTATTTTTGCACAGCTGAAACTGAACAAAAATTTCTGAAGTATAATAAGCTACCAAAAATGAAGCATTCTTGCAAATTCGACAAAATTTATTAGGTATGAACAAAGTACTGGTAAGGAAAAGAACACGATATTCTCATGCATATTTATAAAGGACTGAGGTTTATCCTGGATCTGCGCATGTGCGCGGGAAAAGCATCGCGAGAATCATCAGGTCGAGGAAAATATTTTTTGTGACGTCTGTTCAGTGAGGGACACAAATAGACCAATCAACTCAATGAGTTGCATTTAATACATTTATGGGTTACTACATAAAATACTACATGTGTTTTTCAAAAAGGCTAGTTTTTAAAATCGCTCTCAGAAAGACTTGATGCATTATGTACATTATTATCTACTAATCCCATGCTCATATTTGCATACAAATGATTAGCAATGATGAAAATTAAAGTTTTCCCCACTCCATTGTACAAGTCCGTTTGTTTAGAGTTTCCCCGTGCTGTACTGCTAGTGGACATTTTCGGTTGGGTGAACATTTACAGATCTTCAGTATGGAGCGCATTATGCGCAAAAAATATTTTATGTCAAGTACAATATATGGAAAGTAATTTAAACTGCTATGTTTATGAATGGGATATCGTCAATTATCCCTTTTGGTTTTTTAATATGAACTACATAACATATGTAGATGAAACTTACATACCATACATCTTGCCTTCTTAGAAATATAGTTGGGCTAATAAAATAAAATTGGTCAAGGAATTCCAGGCCTCTAAAAACTATTCCAGTTTGAGGGCACAACCAAGCATTTCGATGAAAACCATTAAGAAAAATTAATTCAGGTAGGTAGCATCGTTTTTTTAAGTAGGTGGGGGATAGAACAGTTAGAATAAAAATTAACTAGCTCGAAGAAATCTGACAAGTAAAATAGGTTCCAATATCTTTCACTACTAAATTTTATTCATTCACTACAATTTACTGCCAAACTCCAAATTTCACTTTCGAATTAGCCCGAGCCAATGCTGATAACCTACTTGCAAGATTTTTTATATTATTTTCAAGGGGTCAGAAATACTGTGGTTCATATGTAAAGAATATAATTATATTATTTAAGTAGTATTCTGGTTTTGGCATTCGGTATATTGTGCAGATTTATACATGATATTCTGTGGAATACTTTTTGTTGTTTTGAACCATTAAGAAATGCAGAATCCAATGTATCTAATAACCATTTTGATTGATCAAATTATATCATTTGTTTGTATCAGTTATTTCATTTTGGCACAACATGGTTTCCACACTTCTTTATCTATGGTCGCTGACATCTGTAGAAGTTTACCCAACCGAAAATGTCCATTGAAAAGACAATTGCACGTGATTATTCCTCGGTACAAAAAGCAACCAACTCTGAGGTGTGCTCATGCATTGACAATCCCTAACTCACGTGTTTGTAGTAAAAACGTAGTAGACCATCATGCTTTTCGGTTCATTCCCGAGATTGGACCATTGTTTGCTGTAAACATGCGAGACAACGTGATCATGAATATTTCAATAAGAGGCGGTTTTTTATCCGACACGGAGAGAAAATAATTTTTACCAAATAATATTTCATAACTTTTAAAAGTGATGGAGTGGAATTGTCTTATTTGCAGAAAGTATATAACTTATATAACTTGATGAGACACCACATATATTTATTACTTTTAAAACTAGAAGTACTGTGAGCAATGAGCTCACTAAATGATACCCCCCGCCTCCCATATGAATAAAATGGCTGTGTCTTGTTACACAGGAAACAGGAAAGATGTTTTGATTTGGAAAATCTAAAATATATGTCAGATCAAAAAGTAAAATAGGAGGTGCACAATGGCAATATGTAATAAAGATTCTGTGAAAGATTCATTAAATTTCCTTCAGTGGTATGAGAGGAGTTACGGATAAGAGATGGGTACCCCAAAGCGTAACAGACGGACGGACGGAATTAACGATTACTATATACCATCCCGCTTTTCAAGCGGGGGGTATAATAAAACACTAATACGGCATATATAGCTTTAAAGAATCTCTTTTCAAACACAATTTTAGCATTGAAAGACTACGTGAATCTCTTAATTATTTCATACGACTTTTTGTATTTTTCTGGTTACAAAAAATGTAAAAATTAGTTTCGCTGTGAAAAAGATATCAAAGAGTGTATATTTTGTATCACTTTAAAGGGGGTCATTTTTCAATGGGGGTCATTATTTTATAGGACTAACATATAAAATAATGACCCCCTAGGACCCTTTTTCTACAAAAAATGATTTTTTTCTACGGGTGGGGGTCATTTTTTGTCGTTGAAAAATGAACCCCCGGTCATTATTCGATGGGGGTCATTATTCGTCTTTACACCGGTGTGACCCATCGACTGGGAATGCTTACTCCTCTATGGCACCTGGTCCCACCTGTTTTGAGAGCTCTGCTTTGCTCTGCTCCCATTTTGTATTGTTTTAATGAACTTTTGAGCATAATTACGGTCCTTCTCCATGCATATATTTCATGTTAGTCTAGAATATTGTAATGATAATATCTTATTATTAATACGGTTTAACATTTTGTGATTAAAAAAAAATTGTGTATGGGTTATTTTCGTAGAAGTCGAATTCATAAATTTATTACTGAATCTGTGTGATTCGTATATTCAAATGGTGATCAATACTGTGCAACTTTAATCATCGCTAATATATCCGGTATTTCCCGTGCAAAAATTATCACTTTTTTGGACAGATGTTTTAACGAAACATTAATTCTAGGTTATTTTTTTTGATTTTTCATATGTAATGCATTGTAAATAAGTACATTTAAGAAGAAAAATTTATGAAAAAATTCTTTTGACCTGGGGGTGTATATTCAAGGGGGGGGGGGGTGTCATGTCCACAAGTACCTGTGCTTTTACTCTCCAACTGAACACTGACACAGCATGTCATATTTGTCACAAACATTTTTAAAATTCAAAATTAGCGTAATTGATGATGTGTATAAAGAAAATTTGATTGTTAGACCCCCTCAAAAAATAGGATTTTCTAGTGTGGACAATTTTCCTATTTAATAAATAGCCTTGTAAATTGAAATTTGTTCTACAGAAATTAGTTATTATATTTATGGAAAATGTCCAACACCTTTATTAAACGTACTTTCAATGCATTTTCATTTTCTGATAATGAAACAACTCTCTATCTATAATCAACGTCCATTTCAACCAATTGCTTAATGTCCACTCACTGAATAAGTCTTTATAGCATGCCTTATCTTGGAATTTGTAAGCTACATGAGGGTTTTCTTAAGCGTGTTTAAGGTGCTATGCGTATGGTAACGATGTTTTATAAAATATTGAAGTCAAGTTAATGTCTCTCCGTATTACAGTAGGTATAATTCCTTCCGGTTATACATATATGTACCAAATAAAATTCACCTGAATTTTTTAAAAAAAATGTTCACTTTCACAAAAGCGTAATTAATATATAAATCGGTCATTACCCCCTCCCCTTCCCTTTCCTATTTACAGCTCATTGCCTTTTCTCGCAACTAAATGTACCAATATCTAAACTAAAATTGTTGGGCAACCAACTTATTGGTTTGGCGTTTTCTTTGGTCTGAGGACAGATCATCATGTTTACTTGATGATCATGTTTACTTTACTTTGAGGACAGATCATCATGATTACTATATTTTGAGGATAGGTCATCATGTTTACTTTATTTTGAGGGCAGATCATCATGTTTACTTTACTTTGAGGACAGAACATCATGTTTACTTTACTTTGAGGACAGATCATCATGATTACTATATTTTGAGGATAGGTCATCATGTTTACTATATTTTGAGGATAGGTCATCATGTTTACTATATTTTGAGGATAGGTCATCATGTTTACTATATTTTGAGGTCAGATCATCATGTTTACTATATTTTGAGGACAGGTCATCATGTTTACTTTATTTTGAGGGCAGATCATCATGTTTACTTTACTTTGAGGACAGAACATCATGTTTACTTTACTTTGAGGTCAGATCATCATGTTTACTATATTA
>NW_026937427.1:0-79372 GCF_032062105.1 Saccostrea cuccullata | reverse complement strand
TTAAATGTAAAAAAAATTGTGCGATATATATTCAAAATATGAATTATCTTAATTGTTTGTGCGTGCATGTGTATGTATAAGAATAAGAACGAGGGAGAGAGGTTAAATAAATATCTCATAATTACAGATCAAGGATGCTATGATTATCTTCAACAGTCTACACCATCAAAAATCATTGAGAAGAAAACACCAGCTTCTGAAAGAGAATCGTATGTATGAATTGAGAAATATAATAATCAGAGTTTTTGTAATGATTATATTTTAAGTAAAGTTGTCCAATACAAGAAAATACTATTTCAAGTACATGTAAAATAGCTATTAAATGTTAAGACATGGGTTTAGACCAAACGACGTAGAATGTAAACGATGTACAAAAAAATGAATTAAAAAATAATTTTTTGGAAGATAAATGGACAAAAAAATGACAGTTTTAGATACAAAAGTCAAACTATTTTGTTTGTTTTTTTACTTTATATTTTGTAAATGCCTTTTACTGACATTTGTGCTAATGTAAATTAAGCAATAGATTATTGCTTATACGACATTCTGATACTTCGGATACCTAAGACTTTAAAAAGGCAAAAAAAAGCTTCTTTAAAGTACCATGAAAATGTTCTTTTTTGTTACATAGCAACAACAGTGCATTGATTGGCCTCCTGTGCTTTTTAGTGATGACAACTCTTCTACTGCCCATTATTATAGTCTTGGTATTTAAAAGAAAAAAGTTTTTTGACTGGTGCAGATCTAGACGGAAGGACACTGGTGAATATAGAATTAATCTGTATGGTTGCGATAGAAATTTAGTTTATTATTATCTTAGCATTAAGAAGGGGTAAAATTAAACATCTGAATAGAGATGTTATTGCACCTTTCTACTTCATGTCTGATTTCATATAATGTTACATTTGTAAACGATCATAGATAAAAACAAAATTATTCAATGAACACTACATGAAACATATGTGCTTGAATAAATTAAAGCGCTGCCTTTTTTTCTTTTTCAATAGGCAAATAAATGTATTTTAAAATACGTGGCAAATTTTTGAGGTTTAAGAAAATATATTGATATGTGGTGATTTTATCACGTGGCTAGAAAAATGTTAAGTAGCAATGCCTAATATATTTGACATTTTCTGGTGCTCATGAATTCCTGGCTCCCTCCATATCTCTATAACAACAAAAAGTTACCCACGTGAAAATTAATAATTTTGCATCAAAGAAGAAACAGTTGTATATTAATTCTTTATTTTGAAAATATACTATACTTTAGAGAAATGTAATGATCATACGCTGGAACCCGCCGAAGAAGACAAAGAAGGAAATACTGCAACGAAAGGTACGTAACTTATATCAGAGAATACAAGATGATGATATTATGAACGGTGATACATAAAAACATCAATGAAAAATGAAAAAAAAATTTGGCATCTGCCTTAAGTAAGATCAGACGCAGTCTACTATTAATGATTTTTCAGGAACTCCTCACAGAGCTGTTACAATAGAAGAGGAAACAAAAGAGGAAACAAAAGAAGCATATCAGTAAATAAAAAATAACTCAACAACATATTTAGTCACAATTCCCGATATTATCTTCTTTACTTAATGCGTACTTTTTAAATAAAGCAATGTCCCTCGTTCAAGGGGAGGTTGTAAGGAAAAGTTGAAGATTTTATGGTATTTTATAAAATCGTCTCAAGAATCACCAAGCTAAAAAGATGGAACTTGTAGGAAACCTTCTCTTCAGTCTACATAAAATCATGTTCGAGTCCCCCCATCGGGCTCGATTGGGGTCACAATATAGGGAATCAAAGTTTTTATTGGATATTATGGAAAAAAAATGTAATCAAGAGAAATAAAGCTCTATTTAGTCACCTTGAAATAAAATCATTCTCATATAAAGTAGATTCGATTTTGTTTAAGTCATTTCATCGGGGTGTAGATTTAGATTTGTTCAATTCATGATCCTAAGGCACAATGGAGGACTTTTATTAAACAAAGACAGATATAGGGAAATAGTTTAAATTCTCCAGCTCAAGAACAGCAAAGCCATTTTTTATTTTGATTTCAAAATTTCAAGCCCCCTATCCTTGTAAAAGTTTAAATATTGGACTGATTTGTGTTTTACCGAGCCAATGTGTCCAGATGAGCGAAGAGGCCCATAGGATATAGCTTAAATTACTGCCATTACAAGTACTTCTAGATTTCAATAGTGAAAATTTACAAGCCCTGAAGACATAAAGTAATTTTACCCAACACTTTTTATTAAAATTTTTATAGAATTAATGTTCAATTTTTCGTTTAAATCACCTCTTTGCTAGAATTAAACAAAACAACAATAGAGTGTATGCAATTCAGAATACATCATTTAACATGTCACTCTGAACCTTTTTCACCCAGTAAACATAGAAGCGCAAGACAGTTATCTCGGGGATGAATTGGGCTGCTCGGTATGCTTTCTACAGCAGTCTCATAGCGTTCACACAGCAATTCAGAGACTGCTTTTTAAAGCTGGCCTGATTGGTGCTGTATGTAGTCTGTTAATACGCAATGCAAAATCATTTAGAAACTTATAAATTTGACAGTTATAGAACAAGCTTGATACTTTTTATTATTGTATATTCTGTAGCTATGAGGAAAATCAAGAGTGGTGTAGTGTTGCTGCTGATTTTGAAGAAGAGAGGAAGAATGCCAACAAGAAAACGTAATTGTTTTTGTGTTTTGTTAGCATTTACATTAACTAAAATCAATAGTATAATTAGTTGCAATTATTTCTAATTATACATAGCATTAATATATAAAAGCAGTTATAACCCTAAGAGTAACATGTATAAATTATACACAGCGTTACGGTGATGCACGGTTAGCAAAATGTAGAATGGTGTAAACAAAGTGAGATAGAAAAATACACAAAACATAGTTTATGTAATACGCTTAAACTGAATCAGACAACTCGGCCTGAGACTAAATTAATGTACACTTCTCTGCGTGTAACCATACTTGAATTTTGACATGTAATAGAGTTAATTCAATTTATAAAAACACTGACTTATCTGGAATGGTAAAGAACTGCAATACGAATGCTGTAGAGGTATTTTTTCATGTGCCTGGATGTTCCCTCTATGTGTACACCATCACGACCAAGATAAGACAGGTCCGTCCAAAATCCACGCTGTTGCCAATAACAAATGTTTTCTAGGGTACATATACTCGAGGAATTGAAGTTAAAAATGACACTGTCTTTGTTTGATATTTATCCGACTATAAGTTTTCAAGATATTCGCGACTATCGTCTCCATCAATTAGACGCATGCCTTTTCACACATATCGTAATCCCTGTTGAGATTCTGCATGTTCTGCTCTGCTAGATATTTGGATTGACTACCGCGTCAGTCCAAATATCTAGCACAGCAGAATCTCAACAGAGATAAACACATATCGAAGCGATTTCATGATCAAGACTCATTTCCATTGTTTACTATATATATTTCTCGGGCGACAATTGATGGTTACGTCAATGTTTTCTTGTTTTTTATGTTATGTACTAATCACCTGACTACACGAGGCAACAGTTTTCTAGCAATATGGGCTTAGGGAAAAGAGCATGACACCGCGCCAAGCTTGTTTCTTAAGATTTATCGCTGAATTCAAATCACCCTCTGGCGTTGACCTCCAGGAATATTAGTTTTTATCCACGAAGAAATCTTCATGTTTTTCTTGCTTTAAAAATGATTGTGTAATGCTTTTATACCAAATTATTTTAGAATAACTTCCGAAAGAGCAGATGATGATGAGGAAAATGATAAAATGATGAATTTTAGGACGCTCTCTGGCTTGCAAGGAAGATGCAGCGTAAAGGTACATGTAACTTTAGTACAAAAAAAGTAGTACACATTTCAAACGGTATCTTTAGCATTGTAGTCATTGACAGTAGGAAAAACAAAAACATATCACTTTCCATATGTTGAATTATGTAAAAAATACCAAATATGGACCTTAATGTCTTTTTATATATATTGTATCTAGATTTCTGTATATGTGGTATTCAATAAATTCGAAATATCCTCGATTGAAATGCCTGAAATGGAATTTATAGTTACACTGTATAAGGCAGTAAAAGCGAAGGAATATTAAAACAAATTGGAATGTTCGCCCGTCCAGCTGTACATCTGTTATTTGCTTTTTTATGCTTTGGAATACCAATCTCTTATTCGAAACTGTATTTATTGAACTAAATAAACTTTATGGAGACTTTCACAGAAGCTAAAAATTATATATGCTATATTCAGTTTATTGTGAATTCAATTCCAATTTAAGGTAAGGTTTGCGTTAACAGGGAGATAACTCTTGCGAATCACCAAAGCGTTTGAAACAGGCAAATTTAAACTAGCGATGCTAAGCATCTCCGTGACGAATTTCCTCTGTCATACTTGATGTTTGTTAGGATTAAAAACGAAGGACGTTTTCAGGAGAAAGTCTTATAACAAATCAAAGCATATAAATCTTAGAAGCCTTTGAGATTAGCGTGATACATATGGATGAACCAATAAAGGAGGACTTGTTTATTTTCGATACGAAACGTGGCAAGTTGCACGGCAATTCCGATCAGAAGAAAGTCATGCCGATGTGTGTTTCTCGCTTCACCACTACACTAAATTTAAGTGAGAATGGGAAAGAAAAAAGAAAAAACCTGAGAGTATCCTGTAAAGTATTATGCTATATGCAGTCCGAACAGGGCAGAAAAGTCACGGTGCATTTGACCAAGTCCAATGATGATGTTGACAGTTTGATTGTTGATAGTTTCATCAGGTAATTATTTAACTATTCATTTTACTGAAAGTTATGAATGATCTACTGACTAAAAACGATGAACAAACGGTACAATGATGTCAGGATGTGACTAATATCCCAACATTGCCAAAAAATTTTTTAAAAAAAATGCATTCATTCAAGAAATTATGAAAAATAAAATCCTTGATGTTTAGGCCTCAGAACAGATATACAATTGTTCAAGTTACCTTTTTAAATGAGGTTTGATTTTAATTAATATCCCATTTTCTAATTAATAAAAAGAGATACAGATTGTGCATGACAAGAACATTAATTTTCTTGATCAAGCATTTTAATTTCACTAATTCAATCTGTAAATTTTACAATAATTTCATATTGATTCTTCATTCATTATATTGGAAATTTATTCATTTCATTTAATGAATGAAACTCAGTGCAATTCCTTATGCTATTCAAAAAATGCAATTCTTTAAACGTTATTGTAAAAATGAACGCATGTGATTTCAGATCATGGGTCATTAATTGGAATAGATAAGAACCAAAAAAGTACTTCAGTGTTTCCTAAAAAGATTTGTGCCATCAATCAAAGTAGAGGTCATCCCATATCAGCTCAAGAATATTAAAGAAAGTTGGATGGATCAAGCTAAGATGTTGAACCAGACATGGCAAAATCAATGGAGATTTGGAGAAAAACTTCTGACTTGTTATACCCAATGCATATTTTTATATGTCTATAGATTATAGACAACAACATCCTTATCTAGTAAACACATGCTTTTTTCCATATATTTAGAAAAGATGTGTATCATTATGCGATGATTGCAGTTCATGCTCTGCTTGTCCATCTTTGAATTTGTTTTCAGTAAAATAAATGTATACTACATAGGTATTAATTGAAGGTTGCTTTTGTCTATACTTACATGTAACAAATTTCTTAAAAGGGTTTGTAAAATTGCAAGGTAATTAATACATGAACAATTAAGATTAATTAATATCTTTATTCATTAAATTTTGTTCTTACCAGGACCTAATATGCTCAAAAAAGTATTTCTGAAAACTGACGAGTTTTGTATATAAAGCTGCAGTGAACATGCATAATTATATCTACTGTAACAGTTTAAAACATGACACTTGGCAATTGACAGGTTGTTAATTTAGTAGGAATGATAAGACCAATTTAGTAATCTAATAAAATTAAATTTTTTTTCACAAATACATGTAGTTTATTTTAAAATTGTTTACACTTATAATCTTTTAAAATTTGTTCATGTATTTTGATTTTAAAAAGCAGAAAATTTTGTTATATTTAAACTATTATTTCATGGATATCAAGGAAATACCGGGTATATCTATAACTGTAGCATTGTTTCTTTTTACCTGTTCTTGACAAATATTTATCATAATGACAGTGTTATGTCATTTTGCAGAATTTGCCTTTTCTCTGAAATCAGAAGTACTCTGTAAACTCATTATTAAAGTATGGATTGATGTCACTTAGAATTCATCTTTATTTTGTTCTGTCTGATATTTCAATTTAGATTCTAAGACTATCTAATCCAATGGTTGAGCTAATGTCCATGAAGTGTAGAAATAGGCCATCTTTAAAAAATGATTGGTTGTCGGCCTCTTCAGACCGACTGACTAAAATGACCAGACTGAAAACTTTTTTTTTAATGCAGGGCAGTATTTTTTTCTTTTTATTCCTTTTATCCCCCTTAAAAAATGTTGTTGAAGATTTCCTCACCTACTGACCCAATAATTTTACCCCGAGTCAAGAGAGGGCAAACAAATATTACTTTAAAGATAGCATTTCTACTCTTCCAAGTAAAGAAATGATTTAATTATAAAAACAGCAGCTTCGTGGATGCAATGCTTACAACATTTCACTCAAAAAATGGCATACATGTATAATGACAGTCACCAACCATAACTGAATAAAGATATTTTGCTACAAAGATGTCTAGAAGTTACTACATGTTAGAATAACTAATCAGCATGATGTCAAATTCATAGGCTTTTAATTGGTTTAGTTGCAACATGTTCTGAAGTATGTTTATATACATGTACATGTACTTCTTAAGGTGTTGCAGTATAATTCATGGACAATTTCATCAGAATATTCAGATGTAAAGATTGCCATAAATACTAGAGTTCTTCCATGGAATAAATTTTTAGACCATCATGTAGCACAGGAAGAGTTTTATTTTGAATATTTTTGGTCAATTTATGCCTAAAAACAATATAAAAAATAACATTAGTCTTTAACATTCACCATGACAAGGTGATATCAATGTTGTCTTTAAAGTTGTAGAAAAAGCCCGATTTTTATGTTCCGAACCCATAATATAGCCCCTGTTTCCATGGAAATAATATTGGGGACATACATATTTTTTTAGTTCAAATTAATGAAAATGATCAAATTAATAACTTCATGGATTTTGGTGGAATCGGTAGATATGTAAAACGTTGGTTTTTATATTTTTGTTGCCATGGCAACGGTTTCACTTTATCAAGGAAAATTGAAAAATCTTCTTTTTTACCCAAATTTTCACATTTCTGATAAAGGAAAATTTAACGTTTAAATAATAGAAGCATGAATTATACTAATTCCGGTCATTTTGATAATAAAAGTTGGATAATTTATAAAATAACTTGTTTACCTTATGAAGAAATTAAAGCTTCTGATTTGTTCTTGTTAATTTAAGAAGTTTTAAATTTTTGCAAATCATCAGACGCACGCCTAAGGTACAATTTTAAAAATCAACTGGTTTAAAAAATTCAGCTGAAACTGTGTCCATGCCCCTCTAAATAGAAGTTCAAATTAAATTATAAATAAAAAAAAAATTGTTAATCATACATGAGTTAGGGCCCAAATAAATAAGCAAATTCAAGGCAATTCTTGTCCTCCATTGTGCCTTGTTCTTTGGGGTGTAATCTATGACCTTTTGTAGGTTTGAACTTTAAGATCAAGGTGTTAAGATCTCATATATTAAAAATAATAAATATATGGAAACATTTTGTCATGGGTAACATACATATGAAATATGGAAAAAACTTATCTTTTCTCATTCCAAGTCTCACCAAAGGTTCAAGTATTTGTGTTAGACTTACAGGTACCAAGACCACAGGCAGCTCACAATGGAAGAAAATTTATGTCCTTCTGGCTTTCGCGGAATCTCAATAAAAAAACATTTAAAAATAACTGTGCATGTAATATCTCATCCATTTTCAAATTTGACAAACGTGTAGACTCCACACTGTAGACTTGCTAATTGCTTTTGTATTTTCTATTTAAGTGCGACAATATAGATACAGGAAATCAGGTAGAGACTCACATGGATGAAGTATACATCATCCGTAATCTCGTTGTTTTTGTTTGCATGATATAATATGTCCAAATAATCTTTCATGTCTAAATATAAACCAGATCACTGCACAATTGGATTTAAGAACTTACAAGTCTTTTATTTTAAAACACGATTAAACTAAATAAATACTGCGTTCTTCGTTCGAGGAATTATTATTACACATCATTCACTCAATAAAAATGATTGACACAACAAACACATTTTTACACTGGGGGGGGGGGGGCGTTCACACCCTAAAAATAAAACCACCATTAGCAAATAAATAAGACTCTTGCTCAGAAAATTATTCTTTTTGGATGCCCTCGTAATCGAAGTAATTGGAGGTAAGAACTATAAAATTGCTGTCTGTCCGAATTCCGTCTGTCTGTCTGTCTTATTCCGTCCGTCCGCTTGTTCATTTCGTCATAAACTTAACCTTGCCATAAACTTTTTCCATCGGTTGGAGCTATGGATTTCATACATTTCACATGTATATTCCTTGTGACAAAACCTTCATTCCAATACCAACATATTTAATTTAACTTTTTCACCTTCTGTCCACTGAGTTTTGCAGCAACAAAATTTAACCATTTGACATAATTTTTGATCAGTTGGCGTGCAGGGCTTTCATATCTCACATCTATATTCCATTGTGTATAAGGCCACGGCTGCAGCAATATTTTGACCTTGACCTTAGAATTTGACCCATTTTTTAACTTTAACTTTGGCCTTAACTTTTGAAACAGTTACTTTCAAATTGTGCGTTTTCTCGTATCAGCAGCTTTTGGCAATTAAGTTCACTTTGTCCTTTGGAAGTTCCACCTAATTTTCTATAACACATAAGCTTGTCATATCGGGCCATCAGCGTTTCACAAAAATATCTTGTTTCAAATCATAATTTAAATATCTAGCTCGGTGTAATATTCCAAGGCACAAGAAACATCATTGCCACATCAAAATTTGACTGAACTGTTAATGTGCCTTTGTAGATCCTTTCTAAAATTGAATTTTGATGTAATACATTGATGTTTCAGATTAATACTTTACAATTAATAAATTGAGAACAATACACGCCGACATGCCAATGGTTTTCTATTTTTATTTTCATACACCTAATAATGAAGCGAATAAATCAGACAACGGCACACGTGTAGCCTTTGCACTCGAATGGACAAAACATTCCACAATATCTCCTGCTCCGCAACTCCGCCAGATACCTGAACTATTTGTGTATGAATGCAGTCCACATCACACAGCAAGAGGAATACGAGACCATTCACACTCTCAACCCATATAAAAAGCTTTTATCACTACCTAGAAAAAAAATAATGTTATTTAACCTCAACTGCGTCCTCGTATGGCTAGATAAAGTGCCCATTTCTTCTGTTTAACATGAAAAGACCGAATACTTTGAAGATCTTGTGCCGCTGAAGTATAAAACAAAAAGCGTTCAACGATTACCATATAGTAAAAATACGAAAAAGAAGAAACTCTTGTGTGAGCCACGCACTACTGAAGGGAGCTAAACTCGAGCTGATTCAAAAGACTGCTGATGAACCGGAACCTTTGTGGAAGAATTGTGCCGTCAACACATCAAACAGACTGGAATTCAGAAACCATTCACTTTGTTGTGGTGTATAACTCAATCTCTCAAAACAAATGAAAATTTTAGAGTTTTATGCACCCTATGTAAGGAACAAGGATAGATACTGAAGCTACCTGCTTTTGTAAGATTGCGATGACCAAGAACCTTGCCGCCCCCAAATGTCAACAGCACAAAGTTTCAAGACATAATCTATGTAAAGACTATCACTTTTACAAACTTTAGGAAATAAAAGGCTTGTGTGTTACTTGCAAGGACAATATGGAAAGGACGTCTTGGCGACAGATCGTTCATATTTTCTTAGCTACTGTGTAACAAAAACTCTTGTGCAGATATTATCGGGTTAAACAGATAAATTTGAAATCATAAAATTGAAAGAGATATTTCTTTATTGATAACACTTCAAAAAGAACTTGATGAAGCATGCAAATATTTGCAAGATTGATCTAAAAAACGCGCAAAAAAATTTTGCTTATGACTGCTGATGGGTACAGAATGTATAGAAATACATTAGAGCATGTACTCACTAGAAGTACTCCTTTTGCGAAAATTGCAAGGAACTCATGCCAGAACATCATCCGCAGCACATCTGAAACAGAAAAACCATCCAGAGGCCATAATGCGCTAAGTTCAAATGCAATTTGAAGAAAGAAACGCCAACATAATCCTATCCTTAAAGAATTGTTCTTTTTCCTTCAATTTCTCAATGCATCCTCGTTACTTTATTTTTTCTCATCCCATATTGTCAATCTGGTTCATGCTGAAATATTTTTTAAAAAAGCTTTGGATTCATCATAAATTCGCAAAACAATTTTAAATGATGTTAAGTCATTCTGATTATTGATTATTTATTTTACAGGCAGATTTGAAGACTAAGGACATTTTGATAGAAGACATTGTTTCAAGAACAAATAAAGTATATATATATATATATATATATATATATATATATATATATATATATATTTACATTTGCAAAGGTTTTCCTTTTATATAGCACTACTACGACGTACTATAACTCTGTATAAATACAAATACCGGTTAACAGGTTATAGATGTGTGTATGAATAAAATGTTTATGTAAATTCTCAGTGATGTTATATCTATATGTGTTTAGTGGATTACATACATGCTGTTGGGTTTGAAAGTTCAGATTCAAAGTCAACCTCGGGAAATATAAGTATGAATAAAAAAGCTAGTAAATGTAAATATAAGTAATAAGGTTTCATTTAAAAACATCTATAGGGTCATAAATATGTGGGTACAAGATTAATTCTTCATAAAGCCCTTCTGGTTGATGGAATTTAATCTCGTGCACCTACCACTTGTATCTATATCCCTATAAATAGGTTTAAAAATAATCCTTATTTCTTAAAAAAAAATATATATATATATATATATATATATATATATATATATATATATATATATATATATATATATATATATATATATATAAATTAAAATTAAATCCAAGATAACAAACAAGTTTACGTTTAATTTTTTTACCAAGCGGTCTTTTGTGGTGACGGCTCTTCAGAGTGTAACAATGAAAATAATAATAATTTGTTTTATTTTATTGTTACACTTGAGAGCTTGTAACGGCGAAAGCGCTTAGTGTAAAAAATTAAACGTAAACTTGTTTGTTTATCTTGGATTTAATTTTAATTTATGACTAACCTATAATGTGGACTTTAGAACATTTTCCCTATATATATATATATATATATATATATATATATATATATATATATATATATATATATATATATATATATATATATATATATAGTTGAAAATAGTTCACAGTCGATGTCACAGTGAAAATAATTATAAGAAAATAAATGAAGTTTCCAAATTTCAACTACAAGCGCTTTCTACTGCATATCGCTTCTTCAGGTGTACAGTAATCACTGATTGTTTTGCTTAGTAACGTTAAACTACTACGTCATGATCATGAAGAGTCTTTGCAGGAAAAGCTGGAGAATCTATGACGTCATAGATTCTTGGCTGTGATGTTACTTAGCAAAATTAAATTGGACAATAATGGACAACATCAGACTCTATAAATAAGTAAACAGAATTTTCTACTTTATGACATAATTACTTTGTAATTATGTTTGTTTTCAAGTTTTGGTGAAAAACAATTATGAAGAAGCTTTCTTTTGCTAAATCTCATTGCAGTGGATGTTTAAGTTTAAAAGGAACACACAGTACTTTCCTTGTAGCAAAATATCGAAATGTTCATGCATTTAGGTTGGCACCAGGTTGGTGATGTATGTGCATGCCGGCGGCTCAAGCTCCTGGCTGGCCGATGTATTCCTCTCCGCAGTCGTTACACGTGTAACAACTTAAGTTAGGTTTTTGCTCTTTACAATTTATATTTTCATTCACAAGAAATGTTTTTCCACACTTGAAAATGTTAAATACAGTATTTGTTTGTAAGTGCTTGTACACATGCATCTCGGTTCACTGCATCTTGTTACGGAATATTGTCTGGAGTGGTGTTGAATTTAGCTCTGGTCAATCCGGTTGCGGTTGCTCGGCTGCGAATCAAATCCCATTTTTTTGGTATAAGTTCATCGTCCAATTTTTATTTCCTAACTTTTACGTAACGATAGATCACTTCCTTCCCTGCAAAGACTCTCCATGACGTCATGACGTCATAGTTAAATGTTACTGAAGCAAAACAATCGTTCAATTTATGGTGAAGACGGATTATCAGATCGATCTTGTGTTAATGAAATTTGGAAACTTCATTTTCTTTTTTTTTTTGAGAATTATATATATATATATATATATATATATATATATATATATATATATATATATATATATATATATATATATATATATATAGTAAAAATAATTAAAGAAAACACGGAAGACAACAAAGTAAAGCATTAGCGCTTTCATTTAAAATCTTCAGAGAATGTTAAGTTTTTTAACTGTCACATAATTAGGTATGATGATGTTATGGAACGTAATACAGTCTCATGACGTAATTTTCCACAAGTTATTACTGCAAAGTCAAACAATGCCATTTAGCTTTGGTTTTAAAGTAGTAATAAAGTGTTTTTCCTTTTTCTCTTCGTTGAATTTCGTTGGTTTCCAGACATCTTATAGAACGGAAAATCTTTCCCCGCATATATCAGTATTGCCGGTTATTAATTGTTCTTTGGACTCTTATCCGAAGCTCCACGTGTGCAAACTTTTCTCCAATATAAAATTTGTTACAACCGGCAATGTCATCAGATACATTAGGTTAGTTTCACTTTCCCGTAATATATATATATATATATATATATATATATATATATATATATATATATATATATATATATATATATATCTATATATATATATATTTCAATTTATGATTGGCTTCAGATAAAAATTGAGTTTTTCATTTAATTTTTAATTTTCATATAATTAATTTGGTTTTTTTTAAAAAATGAACTTTTTCGCAAAACACATATACTGTAAACCAACTTTTCATTCGCTATGACTTTGATTTGCATTTACCAGGGGTAAACTAGTTAACTTACGACTAATTTTCGCGATTAAAGCTTGTTCCATCTGTTTTATATAGACACAGAAATGTTAAGTACCGGTTCGCGGCGAGAAATATTTGCGATGACGAAACGCTGTCGCGAACTTCGCTAAATTTCTCGCACGCGAATAAAAGTTGGTTTACAGTATTTATTATATCATTCTAGATACGCAGGTAAACCAAATGCATTTTACTAAAAAAAGTCTGATTCAGTTGAGTTATACGGGAATTAATAAGAGAAAATTGATTTATTATCATATAAGATATAAAAGCCAAAAGGAAAAACGACAACAAATGAAATTTTGCAATACAAATGACACAAGCAAACCAAATCACCATAAGCGGCTAATGGGGACACTCCTAATGTCAAGCTCCGCAAAGTATGTGAATGCAGATAAAAGGCAATATACTAACAAAGCTGACCGCAACATCTTCCACACCCAAATCCTTAGCAACTAAGATGCTAGATTCCTCTACACCGGATACGGATCCTAAAGTACCAATTGTTATTGGAGGAAAATGGGGATGCCCGCACACATGCAAAGACAAACAGCTGCATGTAGGTTCTCAATTATGGGTCATTGCTTTCTGTTATTCCAACTACATCAATTCCCATTACAATATTACTTTGAATAGGGACAACTTTTTTCACGGATCGTAATATGAAAAAACATCATGCTTGGTGCGTACAGGAAGCAGGCCCAGCCGGGAATCTCGGTATCATCCTTACAATTTGGGTGTCAAGTTTCAAGACCCTTTTGATTTATGCTGGTAAAACTCACAGAAATACGAAAATAAAACTCAAAAATCAGGTAGATGTTTTTATTCATTATTGTCATTTAGAAAATGATAATCACAAACTCGTAGTTTTTGAGAATCAAATTTCTTAAAAAAGTTTCAAGTTTTTCCAAGAAAGACAATCTTTCGTATACCTCACTATTTGGGTAAAAAAAATCTCGTATTTTCATTATATTGATTACATGTACATTGTATTTTTAATAACGTTTATTACATTTGTTTTTACAATTAATTGAATAAAATTGAATACAATTACATTGTATTTTTCGTGCATACAATCAGTTAAAAATAGAAAACAAGAAAACACAAAACGTGTACATACAAAAATCGCGCGCGGGGGCATTACAACTTATTGTATTTTTCCTAAAATATTTTTTTTTTATTTAAAAATAATATTTTGAAAAATGCGGCCTTTCCAACTGATTCGAATTGGTTTGTATATGTTTTCTTGTCCCAACTGATTTTTTTTTTCACTCATATACAAATACTACTCATATACTCATAAAATAGTTTCAAGTTTCAGGTGCAAAATGAATATGCAACGCCTTCTGCTTACACGGACGAATGTTTTAAGAGTAAAACATGTAGGGATGCTGAAGTTTTTAAAGTATTTTTTGTGCTTTTTTGAAATTTTTCTAAAAATTTCTCAAAATATAGCATTATTATCATTCAGGCGGAGTCTCAGCAGAGAGCGGCATCACTCGTATATAAAATTGCTCCACAACAGGAATTCATTGGACTACACTCTCAAAATGTGATACATAGGATTTGGATATATGTGGACGAGAGAGGTAAGTTATTGTTGATGAAATCAGAGATTTTATTTTCAGCTGAAGCACAAAACAGGCGTACATTTCTTCTACTGTATGTTTTATTGTCAAAGCCCCTGACTCACTATACTTTGCCCAAAAATAAATATTTTCCATTCAATTAAACGTTTTGGTAAAGATATTTGAATCAAATATCTTGTAACATCCACTGCCTTTGCTGATGGAGCATATCGTCCTCTCAAGGCAGCAATTCTCCCCTTTGGGATTGGTTTCCTTTCAATAACTCTGCATCTCATTTGCCAAAGATAAGTTATGCACAATATCACTCATCTCCTATGTTTTGCATATGGGTTGTAAAGTTTTCATAATTTCTTTGAAAAAAATCGAAAACACTTACTACAAGCCTTATGTAAAACCAATGTATTGAAACAAAGAGAAAATCTCGTAGCTTTGTCCTAAGAAATATTAAATCCAAGGTACTAAGGCTTGATGAAGCTCTAACTGAATTACAAAATATGTTATATTTTTATAAACATCAGACTGACATTCCAAAAGTAATAAAAGATTTTACGTGTGCAAAACAAATGTTACAAAACAGTAAAGTCTTAATTGCCATTGGAAAACACATTACAATTGCTGAATCTCGTAGATGACTTGTCACGAGGGACTGTGCACTTGCTGACCGACTATCAAAAACGTGGTTAAGGTATATTGTATTTGTAATAATTTTGGGTTCTTGGTTTAAAGTGTCACTGGTGTAGCACAAAAAAACGGAACATATTTTAAATGTTACTGCAGAAGAAACTTACAAGAAAGGATAATTATGAAAAAGCAAAAGGACTGTAAAAATAAACAGATGCAAAAAACTTTTTGAGAAATTGCAGCTGATATAATATGACCTTATTTCACAAGATATTTACAAGATGGACCAACTGGCCGAGTGCAAAGTGGAAGGTCTCAGAGAAATTGCATGCAGTTCCTGCACCTCAGCCTGCTCCATCAGATTCACCAAATTATTTCAAACTGAAGAAATGTAAGCAAGTAGGCTATGAACAAAGTATACGAAGTATTAGTTAACTTATTAGAGTGTTGAAAACTTCTACAGATTGTTCGTAGCTTAGACTGTTTTATTTAAAACAACTGGTAGAAAGGTAGTAAGTACATGCAATTCCAAGGTCTTGGTAGATGTAATCCATGTCAAAAAGTAATGGCTGTACTTTTAAGTATTCAAATTACTATCAATTTTTGGTAGGCTTCATTTTGTTTTTAGAGAAAATTTTTTCGAATTTATATACAGGTATTTATATAGATGTATATATACTTTGGATATGGAGCGAAGCATCTCTAATCGGCTTTGACATCGATTCCCTAAATTAGAATATTCTCAAACCAATGTGCTATCACAAGTTTTCTAAAATTCGTATAAAGAATAAGACGATTTAGAGATAAAATAATGAGTCAAAGTAAATTTTTTTGTATTAAAGTCAATTAAATGGATTTATTATTTATTTATATTCTTCTTGCTGTTATTGTCAGCTATTTACATTTTTCATTCCTACACGTGCTAAAACTTTTATTTCAAATATATTATACTGAATGGAATAAACGTCAAAACCGAATTTGCTCATAAACGCATTAATAATAAATTGTAAATTTCAAAGGTTCTTCCTTCCCGGTTGCATTAAAAAGCATAAAAAATATGATAAGTAATCTTCACAGCGCTTTTTATCCTTCAAATAAACAGTCAAATGGGTGGCATAATCATGGTAAGTAGAGCATATAAATTGTGAAAACTAATGACCCAAGGCGTTAGAAATGAAGCAAAAAAAATCATTTTATTTGACGTTAAAAATGCATTATATTTGTTTCTTTGAAATTTTCTTTGCGTTTGGACAACTTGTTTGCATGATGATTATAATTAATGAAACCTAAACAATATTGTGAAATCCATGACCTGGTTAAGTTTGGAAGTCCAAGTGTGGACATGATTTTTAGATATGTATAATTGGAAATTAAATGTAAGAAAAAATATTCTTACTGTTGAATTATTATAAAAGAAGGTATATACTAATATTTTCATGCATAACACAGCCCGTTATACCAAATTATCTCAAATGTTTCAATTTGTCATAATGTTGCTGGTAACTGATCTTCTAGAGAGTATTTCATGATTTCGTTGTATGTGAAATATAAATTTAAAGATAAAATGAAAATGATATTCACTGAGATAATCAAATTATGCTTCTACGTCACTCTCCACAGTGCTTACTCACTGACGTCATACACGCAAGAGATCCCTATTAAATCTACAGTGCACACGGGCACTAAGTTTCACTTGTATTTGCTTAATATCGAGAATATCAGTTAATTTTCAAAAAGATGTTTAAAAGAACAGATCTAGAGTGTAATTTATCTCAATCTTGATTCTCGGTCTTGATTTTTGGATGAATAAGTTTTACATCTCAAAACGCAAGTAATTTTTTTTCATTTAGCGTCCATACAATTTGTGTGGAAGGTTCGACATAGTAAATCGTAAGGAATATACGTATATATTTTTATTGTAATTCCAGCAATTTTTAATGATCACAAAATGGTTTTTAAACAGCTTCCAATTCGGACCATAAAGTTTGTTATCACATTTTGTGTAAACCTCGACGCATATATAATTTATGCAAATTGTAATAAAGAAGGTGTTTTTTATATATCAGGCTATTACATTTCGTGTTTTACCTTGTCACAAAATTCAATTACGCAAAATATAATAATCTCAAGTTTATCTATGTTTTGTGTCGTCATAACAATTTGCACTAGCTGTATGAGACAAGTTATACATGCTCTTGCTATAAAATTGTTCCACCTACCATTAAAAGGTGAATATATATTATCATCAAGTATAGGTTTAGTATTATGTGTATATATAAAAATCAGGCCTCTAAGCCACTCTTAATTGGGTGCCTAATAAACAAATTAGTTTGCTCAATGCAAATTTTTTGTTGGCAGTAAGTTTAAAGAATTAATATAATCTAGGTTTGTTAATGAAAAAATCCTAAGTAATGACAAATAAAACTCATGTCCATTCGACGGTTTTCTTTTTTTTAAAGTTACTTTTTGTTTCAGAATCTTAAGATTGTTAAAAAGTTAAAGTTTGGCAATCTGAAGTCATTTTTAAGTGGTTGAAAATTTGGCGACTTATGGCAAGTTTAGGCGCCAATTGTAGTCAGGCCGCAGTACCGATATTATTAGTCGCTTATTATTCTCCGTTAATAACACACACATCCCTTTTATAAAGATATCTCAAATTGTAATCTACTAGCACATGTATATCAAGTTAGAGTATAAATCATCAAAAGATATTTCATATAGAATTTGTGTTTCAACACCAAATGTAGTTTTTAATTTGTCTTTTTGCGTATGTGTCAGTGAAAGGTTAAGCACTCATGTTCATCTTCCTGCAAATCAGTATAATTTAATTTATTTACAAAACTGTACACTGTGGAATCATTATCCATTGTATTTAATGCTTCGCTTGAATTAAAAATTTACTGGTTCGCGGAACCCATTTTGCGGGATAACCTGTAATTTCAAATGATGAATCAATACTTTGACTTTCCTTTGCTGGCATATAAATTCTTTCGGTAACTGTGACCCGTCAAATGCAGGCTCTCTCCACCATTTCGATATTGAATTATCTTGAATTTGATTTATGTCAGCGGCCAACAAAATCCAACCTAAAAATATTGTTGAATTGAAACTGATTTAAATTTTGCAATACCGTAAGATAAATTTTTCAGCCAAGATTTTATTTATAGATTATTAGAGAGGACGTTGAGGTCACTAAAATGAAATATCGCTAACAATTATTTTCGCATTAGAAGTTCCCATTATCTTTATTTGGCGGTAAAACTTACTTCGTAAAATTAAATACTGATTTTTCTAAGGACAAATCGTTAATTTTGCGTTGCTAAAAATCTACCGCAATGAACATTCAGTGGCGTTGCTATAGGGCAATACCGTACGGGTTAGAAGTTAGCTTCATGAGAAAACCGGCTCCGCTTGCTATCATGCACGCTGTACCTCAACTCAATAACCATATAAAAATTAAAACGACTTTCGAATGAATCCTACGTTTCTCAGACGATTCTTGCACGAAAGTCGCACGTTTCTACCACGGTTCTTACAAGAAAATCGCAGCATTCTTGCACACTCGCTTCCTATTTGCATGAAACGCTTTGGAGCTTACACAAAACTCTACACGGATTGCACGAAAAAAGGGGCATTGGAGTAACACGCTTTTCAAAGCGCTATGTAGAGGTCTGTATTTTAATCAGATTGCACGCTTTTTTGGGGTAGTAGCACGTTTCAGGGTCTGTAAGATTACAAAACAATGACTCTTTGATGATGAATACATTTAGATTATGATTGAACATATGTACCTTCAAGGGACAAGTTGTAGAGTATACAGAATGTATTATCAAGAAACCACAGCTGAGGTTGACACGTGCATGGCCAATTTATACCCCAAGCGGACCGGTTTCTCTCATGAAGCTAACTTGTTAACCCGTGCGGTATCCATATGACACGAAAAAGTGCACTCAATGTTTCATACCGTATAAGTGGAATTTTTAGCGAGACGCAAATTTAGCGATTTGTCCTTAAAAATCAGTATTTAATTTTACCGAGAAGTAAGTTTTTCGATTTTTACCGCCAATAGAAAGATAATGGGAACTTCTAATGCGGAATTAATTGCTAGCGATATTTGATTTTAGTGACCTCAACATCCTCTCTAATCATGCTAAAATAAAATCTTCGCTAAAATTTCTGCTTATACGGTATTGCAAAATTTAGATACATTTCAAATTCGACAATATTTAGTTCCATTTGTTTCACAGCTGACATGCATTCGAATTCAAGATAACTGACTGTGGAATCATCGAGGGGCCAAGGCTTGTGGATTTGACGGGTCACAGTTACCAAGGAATTTATATCCCCACAAAGGAAAGTCATAGTATTGAATCATTGCATTTGAAAATACAGGTTATCCACAAAATGGGTTTCCACGAACCAGTAAAATTTTGGATACCGACGAACATTGATCCGATCGAAATAAAATGATTCCACAGTGTACAGTTTGGTAAATAAGAATTAAATTATACTGACTGTATTTACAGGAGAGAAGTCAACATGAGTGCTTGACCTTTCACTGACATACGCAAAAAGACAAATTAAAAACTACATTTCATGTAAAACACAAATTCTATATGAAATATTTTGATGATTTATCTCTAACTTGATCTACATGTGCTAGTAGATTACATTTTGAGATATCTTTATAAAAGGATGTGTATATTATAACAGGGCCCTAATAAGCGACTAATCATGTCGTTATGCCGCCTAAAGTTTTGATTGGCGCCTAAAATTTTCCCATAAGTCGCCAAATTTTCGACCACTTAAAATTGACTTGGGGATCCTCGAATTCCAGAACTTTTAACATTTTTAACAATCTTAAGATTTCTGAAGAAACAAAAAGTAACTTTAAAAAAAAGAAAAACATTTTTAGCAATGGACATGAGTTTTATTTGTCACATTCTTAGATTTTAGTTAACAAACCTCATTATATTAATTACTTTAAACTTGCCTGCCGACGAAAAATTTGCATTGGCGACTAATTTTGTTTTTATTGGGCGCCCAAATTGAGGTCACTTAGAGGCCTGAATTTATATACACATAATATTAAATATTATTACTAGATGATAATATATATTCACCTTTTTGATGGTTGGTGTATAAAACATTTATAGCATGAGCATGTATAACTTGCTCTCATACAGCTAATGCAAATTGTTATAACAACGCGAAAACATCATAAACTGAGATTATTATATTTTGCGTAATTGAATTTTGTGACGAGGTCAACGCAAAATGTAATAACCTGATATATAAAAAACACCCTTCTTTTATTACAATTTGCGTAATTATATATGCGTCGAGGTTTACACAAAATGTGATAACAAACTTTATGGATTTAAAATTACAAATTGGAGACTATTTTAAAAACCATTTCCTGATGATTAAAAATTGCTGAAAATTATATTGCATAAAAATATATACATATGTATATTCCTTACATTCTATGTCGACCTTCACACAAATTGTATGGACGCTAAATGAAAAAAAATTACTTGCGTTTTGAGATGTAAAAACTTATTCATCCAAATTCAGGGAGAAACCTTTTCCCGAGATGCAAGAATTGACAATAAATTACACTCTCATCTGTTTTCTTTTAAACATCTTTTTGAAAATTAACTGATATTTCTCGATATTAACAAAGTGCGCCAAGTGAAACATTAAGTGCCCATGTGCATGTCAATTTCATGGGATCTCTTCGTGTATGACGTCAGTGGGTGAGCACTGTGGAAATTAACATGGATTGCTTCGTGATTTTGATTCTAGTAGATATCATTTTTGATTTTATCTTTAAATTTATATTTCACATACAACGAAATCATGAAATACTCTCTAGAAGATAGGGTTTACCAGCGACATTATAGACAATTGAAAACGTTGGATCATTTGGTATAACGGGCTGTGTTATGCATGAAATATATATTCATTGCATCATGATATTATGCCTTCTTATAATTCAACAGTAAGAATATTTTCTTACATTTAATTTCCAATTATACATGTGTGAAAAATGCATCTCCACACTTGGACTTCCAAACTTAACCAGGTCATGGATCTCACAATATTGTTTAGGTTTCATTAATTATAATCATCATGCAAACAAGTTGCCTCTGATTTCTAGAAGTAAAGAAAATTTCAAAGAAACAAATATAATGCATTTTTAACGTCAAATCAGTGATTTTTTTTTTGCTTCATTTCTAACGCCTTGGGTCATTAGTTTCACAATTTATATGCTCATGCTTACCATGATTATGCCACCATTTGACTGCTTGATTTGAAGGAGTAAAAAAGCGCTGTGAAGATTACTTATCATATTTTTATGCTTTTTAATGCAACCGGAAGGAAGAAACCTTGAAATTTACAATTTATGTTTCCATTTTAATATTAATGCATTATACCACGATTGGTTTAGACATTTATTCCATTCAGTATAATATGTTGAAAATTGAAAGTTTTAGCACATAGGAGAATGAAAATCTGAATGACTGACGATGACGGGCAAAAAAGAATATCAATAGATCATCAAAGTGACTTAATTGACTTTAATACAAAAAAATTTACTTAACACCAATATCAATTATTTTATCTCTAATCGTCTTATTCTTTATACGAATTTTCGGAAAGTTTCTAAATGTACATTGGTTTGAGAATATTCTAATTTAGGGGAATCAATGTGGAGCTTCATTCAGATGCTTCGCTCCGTATCCAAAGTATATATACATGTATATAAATACCTGTATATAAATTCGAAAAAATTTTTCTCTAAAAACAAAATGACTACCAAAAATTGATAGTAATTTGAATACTTAAAAGTACAGCCATTACTTTTTTGACATGGATTTACGTCTACCAAGCCTTGGAATTGCCTTCTGTACTACCTTTCTACCAGTTGTTTTAAATAAAGCATCTCTAGCTTTACGAACAATCTGTCCAAAGTTTTCAACACTCTGATCAGTTTAAGCTAATTGTTTGAATTCATTCAGCATCTGTATTCTTTGTTCATAGCCTACTTGCTTACTTATTTCTTCAGCTTGAATCATTTGGTCAATGTGATCAACAGCTGAGAGAGGGTCGGGACTCAAAGCAATTTCTCTCAACCTTCCTTTGCACTCGGCCATTTCGTCCATCTGTGTAAATATCTTGTCAATAAGGTCATCTATATCAGCTCCAATTTCTTTCAAATTTTTTCATCTGTTATTTTTAGTCCTTTTGCTTTTTCATAATTCTGTTTTTTTTCTTTGTAAGTTTCCGTTTTCTTCTCGGTGACATATTTAAAGATATATCTTCCGTTTTTGTGCTTACGCCAGTGACACTTAAATTTGCAAACCCGACAATTACCTTTAGAATCCATTGCCTTACAGCCACGTTTTTGATCATCGTCAGCAAGTGCACAGTCCTCGTGACAAGTCATATTACAATTCAGGCAATTTGTAATGTGTTTTCCAATGGGCAATTCAAGCTTTACTTGTTTTGTAACATTTGTTTCACACGTAAAATCTTTGTTACTTTCGATGTCAGTCTGATGTTTATTGAACAGATCTAACGTATTTTGTAATTCATTAAACTTCATCAGACCTTCATTTACCTTGGATTGAATATTTCTTAGGACAAGCTGCAGATTTTCTCT
Source organism: Saccostrea cuccullata (assembly GCF_032062105.1). Classification (NCBI taxonomy): domain Eukaryota; kingdom Metazoa; phylum Mollusca; class Bivalvia; order Ostreida; family Ostreidae; genus Saccostrea; species Saccostrea cuccullata. Next base: position 56,202 of record NW_026937427.1, on the reverse strand, counting down.
TTGTTTCAATACGTCTTTGGTTTGCATAAGGCTCTTTGTAGTAAGTGTTTTCATTTTTTCAAAGAAATTATGAAAACTTTTACAACCCATATCCCAAAACATAGGAGATAGAGTGGTGTTCCGTAAATTTTTATTCTTGGCAAATAATGCAGAGTTATTGAAAGGAAACCAATCCCCAAAGGGGAGATTTGCTGCCTTAAGACACGAGAGGACGGGGGGCTCTGCTCCATCAGCAAAGGTGATCAATGTACAGATATTTGATTCAATATCTTTACCAAAAATTGACATGATTGAATGGAAAATATATTTTTGGCAAGGTGTTAGGCGTGCGTCAGGGGCTTTGACAATAAAACATACAGAATCAAGGAATGCTACACCTTGTTTTCCTTCAGCTGAAAATAAATGTCTGATTTCATCAACAATAACCTTGTCTCTCTCGATTCCACGTGTATCTCCAAATCCTGGGGTGTCTATCACGTTGAGAGTGTAGTCCAATCGACTTCCTTCTTGTGGAGCAATTTTATATACGGTGATCCACTCTGTCTGAGACTCCGCCTGAATGATAATAATGTTATATTTTGAGAATTTTTAGAAAAATTTCAAAAAGCACAAAAAATACTTTTAAAAACTTCAGCGTCCCTACATGTTTTTACTCTTAAAACATTGGTCCCGTGTTACAGAAGGCGTTGGCGTGTTAAAGTACCCTTTCCGCTCAATAGACCTGAAACTTGAAACCCTTCATCAGTATATGGTGACGTCTCTATATGAGTGAAAAAAAAATCAGTTGGGACGAAAAACAACATACAACCAATCAAATCAGTTCAAACGCACATTTTCAAAATATTATTCTTAAATAAAAAAAAATATTTTAGGAAAAATCATCATAATTGTGATGCACGCACGATTTTAAACGCCGTATGTACACGTTTGTCTTTTGTGTTTTCTTGTTTTCTATTTTAACTGATATACACAAAAATACAATGTAATTGTATTCAATTTTATTCAATTAATTGTAAAAACAAATGTAATAAACGTTATTAAAAATACAATGTACATGTAATCAATATAATGAAAATACATTTTTTTACCCAATCATGACAAGGAGTATACGAAGATTCTTCTTTGGAAAAACTTGAAACTTTTAAGAAATTTGAATTTCAAAAACTACGAGTTCTGATTATCATTTCTCAAAATGACAATAATGAATAAAAACATCTACCTGATTTTCAGTTTTCTTTTCGTCTTGCTCTAGGTTTACCAGCGTGAATCGAAAAGGGTCTTCAAAACTGACACCCAAAATATAATTGATGATACCGTCCACTAGCGTGCTCTTTCCTGAACCTGTCGCACCAACAAGCATCATGGTTTTTTCATATTCAATTCCAATTGAAGGGTCTCCTATTCAAAGTAATATTGTAATCAGAATGATGTAGTTCAATAACAGAAAGGTTTTGTTCCAATGACCCATAATAATTGAGAACCTACCTAGAATGAGCTGTCTTGTCTTTGCATGTGTGTTGCGGGCATCCCCATTTTCCTCCAATAACAATTGGTACTTTACAGGATCCGTATCCGGTATTTTGGTAGAGAAATCTAGCATCTTAGTTGCTAAGGATTTGGTGGTGAAAATGGGGTCGCTTTGTTCACTGTATTCCCCTTCTATGTCGTTGGCAACACTTCGGACTTGGAATACATAGGGAGTATCTGCCATTAGCCCACTTATGGTGATTTGGTTGCTTGTGTCATTTGTATTGCAAAATTTCCATTTGTCGTTTCCCTTTTGGCTTTTATATCTTATATGATAATAATCAATTTTCTCTTCTAAAATATCCCAGTATAACTCAACTGAATCAGACTTTTTAGTAAATGCATTTGGTTTACCTCGTATCTAGAATGATATAATAAATACTGTAAACCAACTTTTATTCGCGTGCGAGAAATTTTCGCGAAGTTCGCGACAGCCTTGTCATCGCGAATATTTCTCGCCGCGAACCGGTACTTAACGTTTCTCTGTCTATATAAAACAGATCGAAGAAGGCTTAATCGCGAAAATTAGTCGTCGCTAACTAGTTTACCCCTGGTAAATCGCGAAATAAAGTCGTCGCGAATAAAAGTTGGTTTACAGTATATGTGTTTGCAAAAAAGTTCATTTTTTAAAAAAAACCAAATTATTTATATAAAATTCAAATTTAAATGAAAAACTCAATTTTTATCTGAAGCGATTTCATCAGTAGATTTGAAATATATATATATATAGATATATATATATATATATATATATATATATATATATATATATATATATATATATATATATATATATATTACGGGAAAGTGAAACTAAGAACCTAATCTATGTCATAACATGCCCGGGTTGTAACGAATTTTATATTGGAGAAACTAGCACTACACTGAGAGCTCGGATAAGAGTCCAAAGACAACATATTAATAACCCGCAATACAGACAAATTAAACTTAGTGAACATTTAGATATATGCGGGAAGAGACAATTTACCGTTTTCCCGTTCTATAAGATGTCTGGAAACCAAATTCAACGAAGAGAAAAAGAAAAACACTTTATTACTACTTTAAAACCAAAGCTAAATAGCATTGTTTGACTTTCCCGTAATAACTGCTGGGAGAATTACGTCATAAACTGTATTACGTTCCGCTAATTATGACGTCATGGTAGGCGTTACTATGTGACAGTTAAAAAACTTGATTGTAAAGCATCTGAAGATTTTTAAATAAAGCGCTAATGCTTTACTTTGTTGTCTTCGTGTTTTCTTTTTAATTATTTTTACTATATATATATATATATATATATATATATATATATATATATATATATATATATATATATATATATATATATATATATATATATAAAAGAAAAAGAAAATGAAGTTTCCAAATTTCATTTAACACAAGCGCTTTCTGGATCTCATAATCCGTCTTCAGGTGTACATAAATTGAACTGATTGTTTTGCTTAGTAACGTTAACTATGACGTCATGACGTCATGAGAGTCTTTGCAGGGAAGGAAGTAATCTATGACGTATAGTATACGTAAAAGTTAGGGAAAATCAAATTGGACAATAAACTTATACCAAAATCGGATTTGATTCGCAGCCAAAGACAACCGCCAAATTTAAAAAGACTATTGACCAGAGCTAAATTCAACACCACTCCAGAACAATATTCCGTAACAAGATGCGGTGAACCGAGATGCGGTACCTGTCCTAACCTACGAACAGGATCCTCTATTATTTTCAAGTGTGGAAAAACATTTCTTGTGAATGAAAATATGACCTGTAAGAGCAAAAACCTCCTTTATTGTATTACGTGTAACAACTGCGGAGAGGAATACATCGGCCATCCGGGACCCAATTAACCGCCCGCATGCGCGTACATCGCCAACAAATTAACAATCCGAGCCTAAGAAACACGCCATGCAGTGAACATTTCGATATTTGCTCACAAGGAAACTACTGTGTGTTCCCCTTTTATAAACTTAGGAACGATTCCACTGCAATGAGATTAGCAAAAGAAAACTACTTCATAAATCTTTTTTCACCAAAACTGAACAAACATTAACATTGAGAAATTACCTAATTTTATATATCATCAATTAGAATTTCTGTTTACTTTGTTTATTGAGACTGAAAAATATGTGATGTATTGTCCATTATTGTCCAATTTGATTTTCCCTAACTTTTACGTAACGTAGCCATACTATGACGTCATAGATTACTTAGCTTCCCTGCAAAGACTCTCATGACGTCATGACGTCATAGTTAACGTTACTAAGCAAAACAATCAGTTCAATTTATGTACACCTGAAGACGGATTATGAGATCCAGAAAGCGCTTGTGTTAAATGAAATTTGGAAACTTCATTTTCTTTTTCTTTTATAATTATTTTCACCTGTGTGACATCGACTGTGAACTATTTTCAACTATATATATATATATATATATATATATATATATATATATATATATATATATATATATATATATATATATATATATATATATATATATATATAGGGAAAATGTTGTAGAAGTCCATGTCCATGGTATAGGTTAAGTCATAAATTAAAATTAAATCCAAGATAAACAAACAAGTTTACGTTTAATTTTTTACACTAAGCGCTTTCGCCGTTACGGCTCTTCAGAGTGTAACAATGAAAATAAAAACAATTGTTGTTTCTATTTTCATTGTTACACTCTGAAGAGCCGTAACGGCGAAAGCGCTTTTTAAACGTAAACTTGTTTGTTTATCTTGGATTTAATTTTAATTTATATATATATATATATATATATATATATATATATATATATATATATATATATATATATATATATATATATATATATTTTTTTTTTAAGAAATAAGGTATCATTTTTAAACATCTGTCGGGATATAAATACGGGTGGGTCACGAGATTAAATTCCATAAAGCCCGAAGGGCTTTATGAAGAATTTAATCTTGTACCCACCCGTATTTATAGCCCTATAGATGTTTTAAAATGAAACCTTATTACTTATATTTACATTTGTGACTTATTCATACTTTATATTTGCAAGATTGTGACTTTGAACATGTGAAATGATTTATTTTTCAAACCCAACGGCATGTATGTAATCCACTAAACGCGTGTCGACCCTTTATGACGTCACTGAGAAATTACGTCAAACGTTTGTTCATACGCACATCTATGACCTCTTGACCCCGTACCTGTATTTATACAGTTATAGATACGCATTGCTTTCAGTAGTGTTATATAAAGGAAAACATTTGCAAATGTAAATATATATATATATATATATATATATATATATATATATATATATTTACTTTATTTCTTCTTGTAACAATGTCTTCTTCTGGAATACCCTTAGTCTTCAATCTATGTAAAATAAATAATCAATAATCAGAATGACTTAACATCACTTAAAATTGTTTTGCAAATTATGATGAATCCAAAGCTTTTTAAAAGATATTAGCATGAACCACAATTTGACAATATGAATAAAACTGTTTTGCAATTAGAAAATAAACCAACGAGGATGCATTCAAATTGAAGGAAAAGAGAAAAAGGACAAACCTTAGGATAGGATTATCTTCAGCATTTTCTTTCTTCAAATTGAGTTTGAAAAATTTCAGCACATTCGATGAAATGATATGGCCTCTGGATGGTTTCTGTTTCAGATGCTGCTGGGATCATGTTCTGCACATAGGTTCCTTGCAATTTTCGCAAAAGGAATCCGCTGATACACTTCTTTTTTCCCTTTTACATGGCTCGCAGGGGAAGTTGCTGCTTAATTTGTCAGTGAGTACATGCTCAATGTATTTCTATACATTCTGTGCATAAAAACTCATCGCAGTCATAGCAAAATTTTGTTGCTTTTGCGCGTTTTCCATCGATCTTGCAAATGTTGCATGCTTCATCAAGTTCTTTTTGAAGTGTTATCAATAAAGAAATATCTCTTTCAATTTTATGATTTCGGAATTTTCTCTGTTTAACATGATGATCTGCGCAACTGTTACACAGTGGCTGGGAATCTGAACAATCTTTGCAATATGCATCAGCAAGAACGTCTTTTCCATCTGCCTTGCAATTATCGCACAAGACCTTTTCCTTTCCTAAAGTTTGTAAAAGTGATAGATCTTTACACAGATTATGTCCTCGGAAAACTTTCTGTCGCGTATGCTGTCTGGCACATTTGGGGCACAGAGGTTCTTGGTCATCGCAATCTTTACAAAAGCAGGTAGCTTCAGTATCTGTGCCTTCTTCCTTACATACGGTGCATAAAACTCTAGAATTTTCATTTGCTTTCAGAGGAATTTGACTTATATCGTCACAAATTGAATGGTTTCTGAATTGCCGTTGTTTGATGTGTTCAACGGCGCATTTCTTGCACAAAGGTTCCGGCTCATCGCAGTCTTTACAAAATGAATCAGCTCGAGTTTTAGCTCCTTCAGTAGTACATGGCTCGCACAAGAGTTTCTCCTTTCTTGATAACTTTGCTATATCATTGCTGATCTGGTGACTTCTGAACGCTTTTTGTTTCATATGTTGAGCGGCACAATCTTTGCAAAGTGCTTCCGGTTCCTTGCATGTTAGACAGAAGGAAGTGGCAGCTCTCTGCTCACCATCAAGAAGACACAGTTCGCAGTTAATGACATTATTTTCTAGGTAAGTGATAATAGCGTTCATATCAGTTGAGAGTGAATGGTCTCGCATATTCCTCTGTCGAATGTGATGTCGACTGCATTCATCAAACAATGGTTCAGGTATCTCACAAGAAGTACAGAAGCAGGATGCTGCTCGATGCTCTCCACTCAGAGTGCAAAGGCTACAGTTGGTTGATTCTGCTGATTTATTCGCTTCATTATTAGTGTCCTGAAAATAAAAATAGAAAACCATTCACATATCAGCGTGTATTGTTCTCATTTATTAATTGTAAACTATTAATCTGAAACATCAATGTATTACATCAAAGATTCATTTTTAGAAAGGATCTACAAAGGCACATATTAACAGTTCGTGCAAAATTTGATGTGGCAATGATCTTTCTTGTCCTTCGAAATATTACACCGACTAATATTTAATTTATGATTTGAAACAAGATATGTTTGTGAAACGCTGATGCCCCAATATGGCAGCTTATGTCAAAGATTTTTCAAAATTAGGTCAAACTCCAAGGACAAAGTCAAAATGTTTGATTGCCAAAAAAGCTCTTGATACAAGAAACGCACCTCGTAAGATTTGAAAGTTCTTGTACTAACTGTTCAAAAGTTAAAGTTAAAAAATGGGTCAAATTCTAAGGTCAAGGTCAAAAATATTTGCACCCATGGCCTTATCACGATGAATATAGATGTGAGATATGAAAGCCCTAGCACCAACTGATCAAAAATTATGTCAATGGTTAAATTTTGTTGCTGCAAAACTGGGTCAAACTCCAAAGTCAAGGTTAAGAAATTAAATATGTTGGTATTCAAATGAAGGTTTTGTCACAAGGAATATACATGTGAAATGTATGAAATCCATAGCTCCAACCAATCAAAGGTTATTGGCAAGGTTAAGTTTATGACGACAAATAGAACAAACAGACAGACAGATAGACAGACAGACAGACAGATGGACGGACAGGGCAAGATTATAGGTCTTTACCTCCGATTCTTCGATTACGAGGGCATCCAAAAAGAATAATTTTCTGACAAGAGTCTTATTTATTTGCTAATGGTGGTTTTTATCTTTAGGGTGTGAACACTCCCCCCCCCCCCCCCCAGTGTAAAAATGTGTTACTTGTTGTGTCAATACATTTTTATTGAGTGAATGATGTGTAATAATAATTCCTGCAACGAAGAACACAGTGTTATTTTGAGTTTAATCGTGTTTTAAAATAAAAAGACTTGTAAGTTCTTAAATCCAATCTTGCAGTGATATTAGTTTCATAATCTAGACATGAAAGATTATTTGGACATCTAAGCATGTAGTTCCGAACAAACAACGGGGTATACAATGATGTATACTTCATCCATGTCATCTCTCTACCTGATTTCCTGTATCTATATTGTCGCACTTTAAATAAAATACAAAAGCAATTCACAAGTCTACCAGTGTAGAGTGTACACGTTTGTCAAATTTGAAAATGGGAAACTATGGAGGAATATTAGTGCACAGTTATTTTTAAATGTTTTTTTATTAAATTCGCGAAAGCCAGAGGACATAAAATTTCTTTCATCTGGCTGCCTGTCTGTCAGTCTATTCGTCTGTAAGTCTGACACAAATACTTGAACCTTGGTAAAACTTTTGAATGAGAAAAGATAAGGTTTTCATATTTCATATGTATGTTACCCATGACAAAATCTTTCCATATATTTTATTATTTTTGATCCTGTGATCTTAACACCTTGATCTTAAAGTTCGACCGTTACAAAAGGTCATAGATTACACCCCAAAGAACAAGGCACCGAAATCGAGGGACAAGAATTCCTTGAATTTGCTTATTTTTATTTTGGTTCTAAGTTCGTGTATCATTAACAATTTTTTTTTATTTATAATTTTAATTTGAACTTCCTGTTAGAGGGGCATGGACACAGTTTCAGCTGAATTTTTTAAACCAGTTTTGATTTTTAAAATTCCTACCTTAGGCATCATCTAATGATTTGCAAAAATTTGAACTTCATTTCTTGATTAACAAACGAGATACAGAACTTGAAGTTCTTCATAAGGTAAACAAGGCTCGTGCCTTGTCATTGTTTTCATATAGAAAATATAATATTTATAACAAAATGAAATTCAGCAAAGCAATAGAAACTGTACAATCGCATTTAAAATTCACTTCTCCTTTGAAAATATCTACTCTGAACGAACATATATTAGTGTATTAACCTATGTAAACAAAAACATGACACAAGCCTTGTTTACATAACAAAGGTTTGGAGATATAAATCTGTCTTGTATCTCGAAAACTGAAATTCAAATTTTTGATAATCATTACCTTGTTAGATATTTGTAAAATTGGAAAAATAAATTTTGAAATTTTAGTTGAAACTGTGTCCATGCTCCTTTAATGTTTTCCAAAATATTTTTTTTCTTAATTTCATTTTTATTTGACGATGTGATAAAGAGTTTGATTCCGTATAATAAACAATTTATTGCATGACAGTGAGGGCGATATAAAGATTTCTTCGCCCATGAAAAATCATATCCCCACACGTGTTGTCTTCGGGGAATATGAATTTTCATGTGCGAAGAGAACTTCATGTCTCCCTCACTATCGTGCAATAAACATAAAACATTTAGAGCTAAGACTGACTGTGAAGATCATGTGACCTGGTGTACAAATTGAACAAAACGTCGTGCTTAAGGTAAGGTTTGCGTCTCCCTCCAACTTTTATTTTTTTTAATATGCGCACATGCCATATATCAATTTATTCAGGGAGATTAGCTTCATTATTTAATATGATTTTCAAAAATATTGCCCGTCTCATTTTTTGAGTAAAAGACGCCAAATTCAACGTATTTCATATTTCACGTCGATTATTATTTTCATTGAAAAAATTGGTTTATTTTATAAATTATCCAACTTTTATTATCAAAATGACCGGAATTAGTATAATTCATGCTTCTATTATTTAAACGTTAAATTTTCCTTTATCAGAAATGTGAAAATTTGGGTAAAAAAGAAGATTTTTCGATTTTCCTTGATAAAGTGAAACCGTTGCCATGGCAACAAAAATATAAAAAGCATTGTTTTACATATCTACCGATTCCATCAAAATCCATGAAGTTATTAATTTGATCATTTTCATTAATTTGAACTTAAAAAATATGTATGTCCCCAATATTATTTCCATGGAAACGGGGGCTATATTATGGGTTCGGAACATAAAAATCAGGCTTTTTCTACAATTTTAAAGACAACATTGATATCACCTTGTCATGGTGAATGTTAAAGACTAATGTTATTTTTTATATTGTTTTAAGGCATAAATTGGCCAAAAAATATTCAAAATAAAACTCTTCCTGTGCTACATGATGGTCTAAAAATTTATTCCATGGAAGAACTCTAGTATTTATGGCAATCTTTACATCTGAATATTCTGAAGAAATTATCCATGAATTATACTGCAACACCTTTAGAAGTACATGTATATATGTATATAAACATACTTCAGAACATGTTGCAACTAAATCAATTAAAAGCCTATGAATTTGACCTCATGCTGATTAGTTATTCCAACATGTAGTAACTTCTAGACATCTTTGTAGCAAAATATCTTTATTCAGTTATGGTTGGTGACTGTCATTATACATGTATGCCATTTTTTGAGTGAAATGTTGTAAGCATTGCATCCACGAAGCTGCTGTTTTTATAATTAAACTATTTCTTTACTTGGAAGAGTAGAAATGCTTTCTTTAAAGTAATGTTTGTTTGCCCTCTCTTGACTCGGGGTAAAAATATTGGGTCAGTAGGTGAGGAAATCTTCAACAACATTTTTTAAGGGGGATAAAAGGAATAAAAAGAAAAAATACTGCCCTGCATTGAAAAAAAAGTTTTCAGTCTGTTCAATTTAATCAGTCGGTCTGGAGAGACCGACAACCAAACATTTTTTAAAGATGGCCTATTTCTACACTTCATGGACATTAGCTCAATCATTGGATTAGATAGTCTTAGAATCTTAATTGAAATATCAGACACAACAAAATAAAGATGAATTCTAAGTCACATCAATTCATACTTTAATGAGTTTACAGAGTACTTATGATTTCAGAGAAAAGGCAAATTCTGCAAAATGACATAACACTGTCATTATGATAAATATTTGTCAAGAACAGGTAAAAAGAAACAATGCTACAGTTATAGATATATTTCCTTGATATCCATGAAATTATAGTTTAAATATAACAAAATTTTCTGCTTTTTAAAATCAAAATACATGAAAAAAAAATTAAAATTTTATGAATGTAAACAATTTTAAAATAAACTACATGTATTTGTGAAAAAATTTAATTTTATTAGATTACTAAATTGGTCTTATCATTCCTACTAAATCAACAACCCTACAATTGCCAAGTGTGATGTTTTAAACTGTTACAGTAGATATAATTATACATGTTCATTGCAGCTTTATATACAAAACTTGTCAGTTTTCAGAAATACTTATTTGAGTATATTAGGTCCTGGTAAGAACAAAATTTAATGAATAAAATATTAATCTTAATTGTTCATGTATTAATTTCCTTGCAATTTTACAAACCCTTTTAAGAAATTTGTTACATGTAAGTATAGACAAAAGCAACCTTCAATTAATACCTATGTAGTATACATTTATTTTACTGAAAACAAATTCAAAGATGGACAAGCAGAGCATGAACTGCAATCATCACATAATGATACACATCTTTTCTAAATATATGGAAAAAGCGTGAATATACTAAATAAGGATGTTGTTGAACATTAAATTTTCTTCTATAATCTATAGACATATAAAAATATGCATTGGGTATAAAAAGTCAGAAGTTCTTCTCCAAATCTCCATTGATTTTGCCATGTCTGGTTCAGCATCTTAGCTTGATCCATCCAACTTTCTTTAATATTCTTGAGCTGATATGGGATGACCTCTACTTTGATTGATGGCACAAATCTTTTTAGGAAACACTGAAGTACTTTTTTGGTTCTTATCTATTCCAATTAATGACCCATGATCTGAAATCACATGTGTTCATTTTTACAATAACATTTAAGGAATTGCATTTTTTGAATAGCATAAGGAATTGCACTGAGTTTCATTCACTCAATGAAATGAATAAATTTCCAATATAATGAATGAAGAATCAATATTGAAATTATTGTAAAATTTACAGATTGAATTAGTGAAATTCAAATGCTTGATCAAGAAAATTAATGTTCTTGTCATGCACAATCTGTATCTCTTTTTTATTAATCAGAAAATGGGATATTATTTAAAATCAAACCTCATTTAAATAGGTAACTTGAACAATTGTAAACCTGTTCTGAGGCCTAAACAGCAAGGATTTTATTTTTCATAATGTTGGGATATTAGTTACATCCTGACATCATTGTACCATTTATTAATCGTTTTTAGTCAGTAGATCATTCATAACTTTCAGTAAAATGAATAGTTAAATAATTACCTGATGAAACTATCAACAATCAAACTGTCAACATCATCACTGGACATGGTCAAATGCACCGTGACTTTTCTTCCCGGTTCGGACTGCATATAGCATAAATGTAATACTTTACAGGATACTCTCAGGTCTTTTCTTTTTTCTTTCCCATTCTCACTTAAAATTTTAGTGTAGTGGTGAAGCGAGAAACACACATCAGCACATTAATGCGTCAATGACTTTCTTCTGATCGGAATTGCCGTGCAACTTGCCACGTTTCATATCGAAAATAAACAAGTCCTCCTTTATTGGTTCATCCACATGCATCACGCTAATCTCAAAGGCTTCTAAGATTCCAATGCTTTGATTTGTTATAAGAATTTCTCCTGAAAACGTCCTTCGTTTTTAGTCCTAACAAACATCAAGTCCAACAAACATCAAGTATGACAGAGGAAATTCGTCACGGAGATGCTTAACATCGCTAGTTAAAATTTGCCTGTTTCAAACGCTTTGGTGATTCGCAAGAGTTATCTCCCTGTTAACGCAAACCTTACCTTAAAGGGTAATAAAAACGAACTGCATCTCCTAGGCATTTAAATGGACAAAACATCTTTTTACATTACAAGAATTATGATCACAAGTGTCTGTACGTATGTTTTAATGCAGGACCATATTGACAACTAGCATTGTTGCTAAAGTATTTCATCCTGGATAAATAAAGGCTTTATTATTATTATTTAATATTATTATTATTATTATTAAGGTCTTCCGTCTTAACGGAAGACCTTATAGCGATTCCATTGTTTCTTATTATTATTATTATTATTATTCTAATGCGATTTCTCAAAGACTACTGGATGGAATTACATGAAATTTTCAGGACAGATGTTTTGTTAAATCAATTTGATACATCTGAGAGATTTTTTTGAAATTCGCTTCCGGTGCCAAGTTACAGACCTTTTTCTGATTTCTTTTGTCCACGGATTTTCTCAAGAACGGTAAAAGATATCAATGTGAAAATTTCAGATATTATAGATGATGATAAATACTATCCAGGACGCGACTTTTCGTTTGTCGTCATTACTTCCGCTTGCTACCGGAAGCTAATTTAAAAAGTCTAATTTTTTAGATTTTTTTGTTTTTCAATATTTTTTGTTTATTTTTTGTATGTTAATAGAAACCTTTCTTATAATGCTTACTATATATTTTGTTTGAATATTGATAAATCTAAACTCTAGATATTAGCATTTAAAAATTTGAAGCGTTTCAAAATGGCCGCTCTCTCTGTCAACTCCGACATTTCGCAATAGGGGTTTACTGAGGCAGTCGAGCATTTGCTTGAACGAAAGTAACAGACAAATGAAATGTAAAGGAATACTTGGATTTTCATGTTGTAGTAACGTAACAATTCTGTGTCAAACTAAATTCTTCTAAGTAAACGTCTTCTATAATTGGTTTTGGTTGATTCTCAAAGTAGAAAAAGAAAAGACTAAATGTGCAAATGAAATTCGATACCTAATATCTTCTGATTGCACCACGGAAAAGCAGCTCATTAATCATTGTTATAAGTAATAGTTTTTCAAGAAGGATATCAATGAATACAGTAAGTATAAAACTTACTCACTGTTTTCCCCATGCACACTTGTGCCATATTAAATTAATAAAAAAGACAAAATAAGATAACCTTATTTTTTTAAAGATCGCTTGATAGAGTTTATATTAACATTATTGTCTCAAAGATTTTATTCAAGTTATTGAGCACAAACAATATCCAATTCCTTGACCGTCGTAAGGCGAGTCATTTTTTTTTTTTGCGAAACATTTCAATCTCTTCATGAATGTTTTTAACTAATCGGGATAGTTCACTTTAACATGAAATTCTAAAAAAAAAGTTAAAATTCATAGCCGTTTCACTGTTTTAGTGTTACTTCCTTATATACTAAATGGAGTTTGTGAAATGTATTAAATATACTTTCTAATCATCAAGTTTTATGCTAAATGAACGGTTTTTTTAATTTCATTAAAGCTATCACACCTATTGAATAGAACATTCCAAGGAAAAGGCGCGAAGATTAACTCGTGGCGTTTGGCGCAAATTTATGAATAGTGACTAGCTTTCATAATTCTAAGACAAAAGCACTGTTATACAGAGGTATATACAAGAAGATTTAGAGCAGAGGTCCCGACAGATTACGTAATATTTAGCGCGTTGGATTTTCATGCTGCCGACTTGGATTCAATCCCCCTTGCGTGTAATATTTTTTTTACCTTTTCATCTAGATTTTACAAGGTTTTTTTTTCGGAATCAGACGGAAGACCTCTCGTTGCTAGCAACGAGATCGTATCTAGTTATTATTATTATTATTATTATTTTTCCGTTCACTAAATTTTGTGCACGAGATTTCTCGAAGACTACTGGGTGGATTTTCATGAAATTTACAGGAAAAAGGTGCTGCTATCTGAGGTTATTTTATCCGAGAGATTTTTTGAAAATCTGCCAATTTACGGGACATTTTCTGAATTTTAAAATGACATTTTGTCCGTGGATAATCTCAAGAACGGTAAAAGATGTCAATGTGAAACTTTCAGGGATAATAGATCGTGATATTCACTATCCAGGACGCGACCTTTCGTTCGTCGTCAATATTTCCTGTCGTTAGGAGATGCAAATTTTAAAAAAGTGCATTTTCTAACTTTTTTGTTCTTCAATATTTTTCATTTATTTTTGGAATATTAATAGTGACCTTTCCATTGATGCTTACTATATAAGTTGTTTTAGTATTGGTTAATCTGAACTCTAGATATTAATATTTGAAAATCTGAAGCGGGCCCAAGATGGCGGCTGTCTCTGTCTACTCCGCCATTTCGCGAGTAGGGGTTTATGGAGGCAGCTGAGCGTTTCATTGAACCATTCTGACATAAGGATACATGAAATGTGAAAAATTACCCGGACTTTCACGTAGTAGTACGTTGCAATTGAGCGTCAATCTTGAAACTTAATTTTCGTTTCACTGCTTTAGTGTAACTGGGCTAGATACGATATGTAATGTGTACAATGTTTTAAATATACTTTCTTAATGTCGAAATAAAATAAAGGCCATAAGAACGTTTTATTTATTTAATTTCATTGAAGCTATCACACCTATTTAATAGATCAGTCCAAAGAAAAGGCGCAAATATTTACTCGTGGCGTTTAGCGCGAAATTATGAATAGTGGTCCGCCTTTTATAATTCTTAGACAAATGTACTGTTGCAAAAGTATACAAAAGTATATTTAGAGCAGTGCTCCAAATTATAGCATAATGGTATGCGCGTTAGGGATAAAAGAGAAAAAAAAGTGCATTCACGTTGGCGACCTGAGTTCAATCCTCCTTGTGACCAAAATTTTGAATCAATTTTTAGCTTAATTTTACGAGGGTTTTTTTCCTGAATCGGACGGAAGACCTCTCGTTGCTCGCAACGAGATCGTATCTAGTTATCATTATTATTGTGTTCTCGCCAGAAAATCATCTGACAATTGTATTCAATGGTAGTACATCAAAGGAATTAATACAGACCCAAACCGCCTTGAAATATAACTTAGAGAAACATTGAATTCCACGTTTAACAAATGAATCGATTGTAATTGTGAATATTGAAATAATACCCGGTAAAATAAAAAAATTAAAATCGCCGTGTGCGTGTGCTCCTTGTCATGATCGGGAAATAACGGGAAATTCTGTCGTCAAATCAGTGTATAAATAATTGACTAACAATTAGTATGAAAATTGTCAGTCAGCATTTGACTCAATGATCATTATCGAGCCATCGCTTCATCATTATCGCACTATCGCAACATAATTTCATCGTTATCGCACCATTGCTTCATCGTCATCGCATTATCGTGTCTTCACATTATCAACCCAAACCTCGATGGTACGATGATGCGATAATGAACTGCATGGCCCTATCCGGATTCCATACAATAGAGCAAGTGATCCAAATCAAGTAGATTTTCGATTAGCACTTTGAATTCAGTGATACCTGGGTATTTAATTATATTAAATCATGCTATCTTTTTCTTTAGAACTTCTGTAAATTTGGAAAACAAATGCATCGAGCATTTAAAAAATAACAGTCGCATAACGTATTTTGTGCAAAAATGCAACAAAACATCTGACGGTATCACGTCATGCTAATTACGAACAGTGTCCAAGTCCTTGATTTGATATTCCACCAGTGTGTGAAACAAAAAGATACAAGCAAGTTTCATATCAAATGTTACTCAACAAAATATGTGTTATTATGAATATCTAATTGGAATAACAGAAAATTATTTCGTATCTACAAACAGCGTCAATCTACGAATAAACAGAAAAATTCTTTAGAAATATGATCTCTTATCCATTTATTATTTAGAAGAATTTTGAGAATTTCTTGAAATATATATAGATATAAAAACTTTCAAACAAGCTAAATCGCTCATAATATTTAGTACGTATTAGTGCCGCTTGGACACTTAATTTTTTTTTTTTACTTTCTATACATTAATCTGTAACATTTTCACATTAATTTGTAAAATTCGCATATTAATCTGTAAATTTTACACATTAATCTGCAAATTTACAGGCGCGTAGCCAGCATGGAAATGAAGTGTACGCAGAAAATGGTCAGGGGTCTGGGGGCCGCCTTGAGGCCCCCAGTGGGTCCAGGGCGAAGCCCTGGTGGGGGCCCAGGGGACGAAGACCCCCGGAAGCTCCTGGATTTTACGAAATTTTTCAGTCATTTTCTTGCAAAAGAAATGACGATAATCACTTTTCTTGAGCAAATACTTAGCTAAGTTATACTGAGTCCATCGATACTTAGGGAAGAGAACGATAATTTATCAAATTAATTTACGCATATATTGTTATTGGAAAAAAGTTTCCAAGTGTATCAAGAAAAAAAAAGTAGCAATCGCAATATCGTTATCACTGGAGTTTAGATTTATATTACAAAATATAAACGGGGGAGTTGTTGTCTTTTGATTACCTTCATATTTGATAGCTGAAACGATTCGAGAATGCTTCAGTTATAATATAATTCTTTAAATTGGTAACATCAGTAAAAGAATTTTTAGCTATATTATTATTTACTTTGTTCACCATACTTTAAATTGTTTAACGACATTTATTCATTACCTCTACGGAAATGAAAAATCTTGTATAGTCGTCCAAGACCTTTGTAACTTTTTCTTTCGATCATGGTCCCTTAGATCGCTTTCCTTCATCAAATATTTGTCCGGATAATCAGGATTACGCGGATTAACAGTTGAACATTTTGGTTCAACAATATTTTTCTCCTCAAGAATGTTGAAAGATGTTTTTGGAATTGATTTCATAAAGGACTAAATTTGAATGTGCAGACATGCTGAACAAAATTTGAATCGAAAGTCAAACAATAAGACGCAAAATAATTTGAAACACAGGTGGTGTCTCTTTTTCCCCGAATAAATTTCTCTCTTTCTTTTTTTCCTTCTTTTTTTTATCTCTCTTTCTTTTTTTGGAAAATGATGTGTACGCACTTGCGTACTTGCGTATAGGCAGCTACGCGCCTGATTTATCACTTTAATCTGGAATGTACAATTAACACTTTAATCTGTAAAATTAACACTTTAATCTGTATATTGTACACAATTAACTGTAAATGTTACAATTTAAACTGTATAAATATTTATTTGCTTTAATAAATTTGGCAACTACATATTTCGTAAGTAAAACACTTTAAAGCCAACAGACCATGAATCCTGCATGATGATATATATTTTTTATTTATTATTAAACATTTAATGTGGATAATAATTAATTATCATGTGTATCACGTATGAGTGAATGTATAAATAATTAAAGTAAATGAATTTATCGAAGACCTATGTATATAATAAACAAATGCTACGTATTTAAGTTTAATGTTTAATTCGAGTTGGCAGGTATCAGGTAAACTTATTTTACTAATTTATTATATATAGATTATTTCACAAATGTTGATTATTTACACAGAGATTAATTTCAGCATGGGATTTTATTTCCTGACAATGTTCTAAAAACATGGGTCTAGTCACTTATTTAATATTTATACAAGAAGAGAACTTTGGGTATTGAAATACAATTCTACAAATAAAAGACTATAAAAAGAAGTTTAATAATAATAATTTATAGGCTAATTGAAGCACTGTGAAATAAATAAATTGTCAAGAGTATTAGGAAATTAACATAATTAACATTTATTCCTTTGATTTATCTTTCTCATTGGGGAAAGTGAACTTTAAAATAGCAATTGCAACTCAAATTTCCTGAACTTTTACCAATTTTACTCGTTATTCAATTTGGCATTGGGAATGAGGGACAATTTATAGTCTCGTTTACCCCAGACTCTCGCTCTCGAGACTTTGCCCGAGCGAGAGTCTGGTCTGATTCCTATTTAATTTTTGTAATTTCAAATCGAGGCTTACCGAGAAATCGGTATGGATTTTCATTGGCTGATACATTCTCTTCGATGCTAAGATCTGTATTCTTTAAAAAGACAGAGGCTGCACCTTTACTTTTATCTGGTTTTATAATAAAATACCTTTGTCTGCTTTACAAGGAACAAAAAACGCACATATCTTTGTTTAAAAAGTAAATTCTCACATGTATTTTCATGGGAATCGCCATCTTGTTAGCCGGTTTAGCGACCTCTACTGGTTACAAAAATTAAATAGGAATTAGACCAGACTCTCGCTCGGGCAAAGTCTCGAGAGCGAGAGTCTGGGGAAAACGAGACTAGACAATTTACAGAGTTCTTCAGGTGCTACAGTCAATGCATATGCAGGCCCATTTGAACACAGCTCACAGTACTGGTACTTTCTATGTATTTTCCTAATATGGCATATGCTGCATGAATGGTCGTGCAACAATAATAAATAAATCAATAAATAAATAAAATAGAAAGGGCTATAATGAGACATATAAGGTTCAAATTTGGGCTTTTTGTCAGTGTTGGTTTCGGCTTAAGAGAAGTGATATCCCAATAGGTGAGGATGCTGCTGGTCCTAATATAACTATTATGTAGATTTGACAAGACAATGCACAATTCAACTCTGGTGCATGTTACCTATGCCGGATATGCCTCCCAGATTTTACAGCCTGAATTGTTGATTGTAATGCTTCCATCCAACTGAATTTTTTGACTCAAAATCTATTTACTTTTTTAGTCATCATTCATATTTACTTACCTTGAGTTTTGTCATATAGCATGTGTACAACTGTAAATATGTCTAAACAAATACACATCTTACTTGACGTTTCATTCATATCATAAAATGCATTATTGTAATGCTACATTCAAAAGCACCAAAACTTGTTATGTACTTTACTTCAAACTGTTTTATTTCACAATTGATTACTGCCTTTGTCGCAACTGCATATCTTTCATGCCTCTCTTTGGACCCTTGTTAAAGTTGAATGGCCTTGATTGTAATATATATACTTTAATTAGAGTTCTGTCCCTTTGTGAATCTAACTATGAATAACATTTCTAAAGATTTGTCAAACTTTTATTACTTCTCAATCTGTGTTTTTTTATTCACTGTTTTTAGGACAAAAGGTAGACTGGTATGGCACAGCTAAGGTAACCCTATCCTTGAACATTTATTTATTAATTTTTTTTAAAAATCACTCAATATTTTAAATAAACTGATAAATGCACCAAACCCAGTTACAACGCATACTCATACTGTAAGAATTATAATTATGGATATTCCCATTTTTAAATCCCCTAAAGATAGGCTAAGGGATCTAAGTAACTAAATATAGGCCACCATGTGTACGGATGTTTATTCGCAAATGACCTTGAATAACATGGACCGAATAAAGTTAAAGTTCATATCTATTTTTACATTAGCTCATTTTGTTCATATATTATTTCACTTAGTAAGTTTTTATTCATTCAAAATCTGCTGATGAAGTTGGTTATTATTTTACCACATTATAATCTTGTACCATGTGTCAGTGTTTAAAGCATGGACGGGTGGCAAATCGATCTGTTTCAATCCAATAAAACACTTGCCTTCGAGCAATATCAATGTTAATAAGATAATCTGTTTTACTCTTCTTTGACTGAAACTTCACTTTAAAAACTGGAAATTATAATAAAATATTTCATAAAAGAAAAACATAAATGGGATACTTTCATCACCCACCTTTCACTTTCATTGATGCATAGAAAAGGGGAGATAACCCGTAAACCTAGTGACTAAGTACCGACACTGTATGGATGGATAAATAAATTCCGGCTTATCACATTTATTAGTTTTCTCCACAAAAAGGAGGTGAATGATGACATATAATAAAAGGATAGAGCTTTGATAACGGCGCATATTGTGAGATGAACTCAAATATGCGGTAATATATCAATTTTGGAACAAAATAAAAATTAATATTGTTTGATTTAATGTTTATTTATTTGTTTCTAAAATGACCCTAATTTTAACTTCAGTCTTGCAGTAATTAGAGGGAGTGAAACATCGAACTGAAATATGCATCATTAACCATGAATTTAATAAAAATATTCATTGTATGCATTTGTTCTTTTGAACTTGAAAAATGTAAGGTAACACTTAAAAGTTTGGCTCAGTGTATTTTACATCAAGATAATAAAAATGGAACTCGTAAATTTACTTACCTTGTCATTGGTCATTTGCCAAATTATTTTGTTAAAAACGTCTTGATTGTACACACAAGTACTCTGCCGTTGACATCAAAAAGATGCTTGAGTTTCTGACTGACAAATTTTATGTCGTTTTGGAGACCAGGTCTTCAAACAATCTAATGCAATTCCCATAGGTACCAACTGCGCCCCGTCATTAGCAAACCTATTTTTGTTTTCATATGAAGGAGAATTTGTGCAAAATCTTATGCATGAAAAGAAGCAAACACTTTCTGTGGCCTTTAACTCGACATTTAGATATATCGACGATGTATTGTCAATTAACAATGGCAATATCCATTCTTATGTTGATACGATATATACTGGTAAGCTTGAGATAAAAGATACCACAGAGTCTGACACATCTGCTTCATATTTGGATATTTTACTTGAAAAAGACGTTTATTTATCTTATATATCTTATCTTCTCTTTTATTGCTCCATACCAGAATGTTATTGAAGGTTATTGATTTAATTAAATCAAGACGATGTTGAATGTATAGCCAAGCTCTATAATAAACGTGATGACTTAAACTTTAACTTATCATCAACTTACTTACTTATGCAGAAATTTACCTTCATCACCTGCATATGGACTTTATGTATCTCAATTGATTCGATACGCAAGGGCATGCTATACGTATGAACACTTTCTAAAACGAGGTAACGTATTGACAAACAAGTTGATGAAATAATAATTTCAGCTGTCTCGATTAAAGTCATAATTTCTTAAGTTCTATGGTCGATACAATGACCTTTTCAGCAAATACAATTTATCATCCAGTCAAATACAGACTGACGTTTTTCATACTAAATGTTAGTCTATTATTTATATACTGAATTGACGACGGATTTTCCGTCATTTTCCGATAATGACAAGGAGCACACGGCAGATGTGACGTGTTGACAGGGAATGCTCACTCCTTTATTGCACCTGATCTAACCTCTGTTGTTTTGGAGGCCCGTGTTTGCTCTGCTCCTGTCTTATTATGTTTTTTTGTATTTTTGATCTTGAATGTTGTTCGTTATATCCATATGTGTCATGCATACTCATCATAAATCACACATTTTAGTATTGAAATGTCAAATAGTCAGAAATGGTATTAATTAATGGCTATTCTAATTTAAGCAGTCGCATTTTTGTTCTTTCTTGTTTTAAATGTCCCTCCTCACCGTTTGCCGGAGGAGTGCTGTAAATTTATACCTATTTTCAGCACTAAGGTCCATTGAGCAGTGAGGGATCTTTATTCGCCAAGACAACTACTACTCGGGTTAGACGTTCAAGCTGTCGTAAGTCCACAACTGCAAATTACGGTATTAAGGCCAGCTTTTAACAATTGCTTCTTTGCCCCTCTTGCCTAGAAAAGGCCGGGTTCAAAACTTTTTCAACCTCCAAGATAAGATATTTGTTTCATACGTGAATTTTCTCATCCTGTCCCTATGTGTGTTGAAATTTTCAAAAAAAAAAACTACTGTTTTAATTTTTTTAAGTAAAGTTTGGAGAGGGGATTTAAAGATGATAATTTTCTGGTATATATATATATCACAGACAAAAGTGGCTCACATTAACTTTAAATGAATTGCACGTGAATTCTTAAAATGAGAAAGAGAGATAAAAACAAAATGATTTTAATTCATATGAATTTTTCAAGTGATTTAGAAATTACATTCATATCAATTTTACACAATGAGCATATCGCATAAAAAATCACAAAAAGAAAACTTCAAATGAAAGTTCTTAAAGAATTATGATTATCAAACAAATTTATTAACATAAAAATTTGCATGAAAAAATATTTGTGTTAGTTTTGACATGAAATTCATACAGTTTTCAAATAAAAAGATAATGACATGAATATAATGTGAGCCATATTCGAATGTATATGATGATATTCACAGCTGCAAATTTAAAATTATCTTTAATATTTATTAACAGTTTTGCATATTGGTAATTTTTTCGCTATTCATTTAAAGTTTGTAAAATGATTTGGCAAATTTCACTTCTTTTTAGAAATCATAGAAGATAATCAATAACACCGCATAAAGGATGGTCGAGACTATCTGGTACCGCTTGCAGGGTGGCGGTACCAGATAACCTCCACCATTAAGGATGCAGCCAGTCACGTGGTTACACAACGGCAGGCTACATGTACATTTAGATGCACAAAGTCTTCCATAATATCCCTCTGGACATTCTTCAGAGCAATTATAGGCATAATATCCTGGAGAACATACTAAAAATGGAAACGTTGTAAATTAGCATTATAATTTTTTGTGAGAAAGAAGATGATAAATGTTCTAAATATGAATATATAAGATATGTTAAAGATCTGTCAACAAGAAGAAGTACAAATTGATGGCATATTTTTTTGGTATGATACAAGTAATAAGTTATACTGGAAAACTTTCAATTTCATTTTAGATATATAGTTTAGGGGAAATTAGATTATCATGAACATAAATGCATTTTTTAAACTTTGCAACGTCTATGACATAGAATTTAGCTATACAAGAACGCATAATTTCTAAAAAAGCAGACATGCATACATACCAAGACAGTTTTTGCCTTTACTGTAAAAATCTAAACAGCATCCATTTTCGTTTTCTCTGTAAAGTACGTAAAATCGAACTTTGATAATGAGGAAGAGAAATTTCTATTACAGTAATCGCTTGCAGAAAAAACAAAAAATTAAAGTCATGTCGTCAAGAAGATACAAGTTCAGGACGAGCGAATTGCTTAAAGTTAGACAAACATGAAGGTGCTAAATTAAATCTAACTTATTACATTTTTTTTATATTTTCAACATTGTCATACTTTATGTAAAAAACCACCTCAATTTACGAATATCTCACGAAGATTGAAAGTGTTTGTCTATTAAATAGAATACATAAACAAAGAATACACAAAAGGACCACTTTTCATATATACTGGTGTCTCATTATATCGCGGTACTTAAAATTTTTTGCATAAAAAATGTAATTCCAACTTTTTACTTTAACTTTCGTCAAATGATATTCATAAACAAAACTATGGTCTAACTTTTTAGTGTCAAATTATTTTCCAAGTCTTCATCGTTTAATTTGTAGTCTATCTTTAAAACAGTAAGTCTTATTTACCTCCTAAATTGGAGAGTCTCAAAGTATCGCGGTATGAGAAAACATGGAAACTTGTAGATGACATGGACCTCAATTTTTATCTTTAATTTTACGATGTAATGATACATAAAAAATAAACAATTAATATACAAAGTAATGACTGTCAAAACATGAACTTTATTATTGGTTTTACTAGATATCAAAATTCAGTGGTCTAAATATAAATAAAACGGGAAAGGAAATCTGTAAAATTACGTTTTATTTGCAATTGAATAAAATTTTTTCCGACGAATGTTCCTTATTTTTTTAATCATCACAGAAGTTTACATTCGGACGACAAACAGATAGTGTTTTAACAGAAAGGATATGAGCTATGTATCTGAATTTTTTGAATATACTGCGATACAATGGAACCCGCGATATAATGTGAATAGAGTATACTTAAACTCAATTTAAATATAAAAGTGAGTCTTCGCTCCACTTTGTTGAAACTGTAAACTTAATACTTTTTATTTTAAAAACTTTCAACTTTCATCCTTTTTGATTTACAAACACATGGATCAATGACTCATTATACTTTCAAAAATACAATTTTGAAAAAACGTAGAAAAGATTTGTGTCCCTCAGTGGCTTTGATCCGGGGTTCTTTGTTTTGGAAAGCTTCCTCTTATTCCACTGGACAAGTAATGCTTGCAAGTATTGGGTATTTAAATTAATTTTGATGCAGCTGTTAATATGAAGTAGCACTATTTTGTTTATCGTAGTAATTTGCATCCATGCGGTTTAGGGTATTCAAAATTTGGTATCTGTTATTGTAATCACTAGACAAAAGTTAGCCAACGACTTTCAAGTTTTAAAAACATTATTTTTGACGATTCATTTTGATGCATTTTCAGATATTGGAAAAAAAAGTTTTATTGAACATTGCCTGGAAACCTCTTTTAATCAGGATGTTTACTGATTTAACCTTTCAGTTGTAGAATTATGTATTGTTCTTCTTTAAGAAATCCTCCAATATTGCCGCGGCGTTAAGATTTTAGAACGCAGTTCGCAGTTCGCTATTCGCAATTCAAAAGTGAATTGCGTTCTAGAACGCAGTTCACAATTCAAAATTTAAACATAAACTGTGTGCTCTGAAATTTTGTGGGTGGGGTACTAGGGGTCAGTTACCTCTTCTGTGAAAAAATGGTGATGGTACCATCTCTAGTTTCCGAGATATGGCCCTCCAGTTTTTAGCCCTTCTATATAATACAATACGAATAAACATCGGGTTGGGGGACATCGAAGTCCCCTACCCCCGGGTCTGAAATTTTGTGGGTGGGATACTAGTGGTCAGTTACCACTTCTGTGAAAAAATGGTGATGGTACCATCTCTAGTTTCCGAGATATAATCTTCTAGTTTTTAACCCTACTCTATAATACAATACGAATAAACATCGGGTTGGGGAACATCGAAGTCCTCTACCCCCGGGTCTGAAATTTAGTGGGTGGGGTATTAGGGGCCAGTTACCACTTCTGTGAAAAAATGGTGATGGTACCTTCTCCAGTTTCGGAGATATGGCCCTCCAGTTCTTAGTCCTACTATATAGTACTATACGAATAAAGATCTGGTTGGGGGACATCGAATTCCCCTACCCCCGGGTCTGAAATTTTGTGGGTGGGGTATTAGGGGTCAGTTACCACTTCTGTGAAAAAATGGTGATGGTACCTTCTCCAGTTTCGGAGATATGGCCCTCCAGTTCTTAGTCCTACTATATAGTACTATACGAATAAAGATCTGGTTGGGGGACATCGAATTCCCCTACCCCCGGGTCTGAAATTTTGTGGGTGGTGTACTTGGGGTCAGTTACCACTTCTGTGAAAAAATGGTGATGGTACCATCTCTAGTTTTCAAGATATGGCCCTCCAGTTCTTATCCCTACTATATAATACTATACGAATCAACATCGGGTTGGGGGACATCGAAGTCCCCTACCCCCGGGTCTGAAAATTTGTGGGTGGGGTACTAGGGGTCAGTTTCCACTTCTGTGAAAAAATGGTGATGGAACCATCTCTAGTTTCCGAGATATGGCTCTCCAGTTTTTAGCCTTACTATATAATACTATACGAATAAACATCGGCTTGGGGGACATCGAAGTCCCCTACCCCGCGGTTTGAAATTTTGTGGGTGGGGTACTAGTGGTCAGTTTCCACTTCTGTGAAAAAATGGTGATGGTACCATTTCCAGTTTTGAAGATATGGCCCTCCAGTTCTTATCCCTACTATATAATACTATACGAATAAACATCGGGTTGGGGGACATCGAAGTCCCCTACCCCCGGGTCTTTAATTTTGTGGGTGGGGTACTGGGGGTCAGTTACCACTTCTGTGAAAGAATGGTGATGGTACCATCTCTAGTTTCCGAAATATGGCCCTCCATTTTTAACCCCATTATATAATAGAATACGAATAAACATCGGGTTGGGGAACATCGAAGTCCTCTACCCCCGGGTCTGAAATTTTGTGGGTGGGGTATTAGGCGTCAGTTACCACTTCTGTGAAAAAATGGTGATGGTACCTTCTCTAGTTTCGGAGATATGGCCCTCCAGTTCTTAGCCCTACTATATATAACTAAACGAATAAAGATCTGGTTGGTGGACATCGAAGTCCCCTACCCCCGGGTCTGAAATTTTGTGGTTGGGGTTCTAGGGGTCAGTTACCACTTCTATGTGAAAAAATGGTGATGGTACCATCTCTAGTTTCCGAGATATGGCCCTCCAGTTTTTAGCCCCACTATATAATACTATACGAATAAATATCGGGTTGGGGGACATCGATGTCCTCTACCCCCGGGTCTGAAATTTTGTGGGTGGGGTATTAGTGGACAATTACCACTTCTGTGAAAAAATGGTGATGGTACCATCTCTAGTTTCCGAGATATGGCCCTCCAGTTTTTAGCCCCACTATATAATACTATACGAATAAACATCGGGTTAAGAGACACCGAAGTCTCCTACCCTGCGGTCTGAAATTTTGTGGGTGGGGTACTATGGGTCAGTTATCACTTTTGTGAAAAAATGGTGATGGTACCATCTCTAATTTTTGAGATATGGCCCTCCAGTTATTAGCCCTACTATATAATACTATACGAATAAATATCGGGTTGGGAGACATCGAAGTCCCCTACCCCGGAATCTGAAATTTTGTCGGTGGGGTACTAGGCGTCAGTTACCACTTCTATGTGAAAATAGTTATCCTTCCATGTCTAGTTTTCGAGATATGGCCCTCCAGTTTTTACTACGTAGCTATTAATTAATAGCTACCTAGGTATTTAAAGCTACCAAAAGTAGCTATTTTTACCTACTTTAAATAATTTCTGCATTTTCAGCCATTCTCCATAAATTGGAGCCAATTTGGATAGAGACAAAATTTTTTTTGAACCCTTTCAGTTCCTTTAGTCGATTAGTTTTTGCGAAAGATTGAAATTTCAAGAGATATTTCCCAAAATTTGACCTGCACCATTATCACCGTTTTAATTTTATGAGTCATCTTAGTTGTTGTGGAAAAACAATTTTTACGGAGCATATATGTGGTAATTACATTGTGAAAGCAATAGTGTACTCAATAATTGAACGTCAAATACAATATTATTGAGTGTCGTATTGAAGAAGAGACCCAACTGTGTGCATAAAAGTATACAAGATTGTACAATTTGTAAACAATGTACCAAAATTGTATAAGACAAGGACTGCTTGTTAATGACTGATTTTGAACATACATATTTGTTCATGTTTAATTTCATATGATTTGATTAATATGGTCATACATAGCTTAAACTGATGCAATATTAAGAGCTTTATCACTGAACCTCTGGATAAAATACTATTTTATCTGGTGTGAACTTTATTAAAGTATGCAAATGACCTAATAATGATACCCCTTTTTGTTACGGAACATAGATGGAATATTGGATCCATGAATTGCTCTTTCAATTCATACATCAGCATTTCGTATCTCAAAATAAGATAAGTTGCTAGGGATCTGACAAGACAGTTGTGTTTTAGAACATTTATTTGAACTCAGAACAAAACTATAACAAAACAATAACCAGGGAATGAGGCAAAGTCCGTAAAAATATTACATTTCTGGCCAACATATAAGCTTATAGCTTTGACAATCTGGATATCTCTACTATAAAAGTGACAAGTTATGATGCCAGTAGATGAAGGTAGGTATGACTATTGCATATGTATAAATATTTACACAAATAACATGAGACTAGTCAGAAAAATGTGTCCGTTACGGAACATATGTTATTGAATATAACAACTGTAAAACTTTCAATTGGTAACAAAAAGGAACACGAAAACATTACAATTAGTCAAACGTTCGTCGTAGGTCGAATCCTATTACCTAGTGGCTTTGCTATTCATGTACTCCTGAAAAGCATTATCTATACGTTGTTGTTCATCTGTCGATAACTTGTATACTTTGCGTGCTTTTCCTATTTCCTCTACTTCATGGAGGGTGATCAGGATCTCATCTTTTCCTATCCAGATTTCATCTTTCTTTTGAGGAAACTTGTATGCATTTCCATATTTTCCTGCTCTCGTAAGGAAATTAATTTGGTACTCATTTTCTATTTCATCAACGTCAGTAACGACACCAAGGTACCACTCCAATTCATACACGGCAGACACCCAATCATCTTTCTTAAGTTCTCTTTCTTTTGTGCGTGTCTGATTATTGTTGGTGTCAACTGTTTCCTGTACTGTACTTGCTGTGTTGTCAGAGGGCGTTTTCTTCATACTGTACATATTCTTAATCTCCCAGCCGCATGGACTTTGACAGACATCACCTAGACAGTGTGGACATAGCTACTTAGTTGTCGTACTGCAATAGTGCTAGTGCTCACAGGCACAGCTGCATGCAGTCTCATTGTACCTTGGACAGTAATGACTGGGTGTTTGTTCTTCAAGATAGCAGCTGATTGTTCTACTTCTTCTTCCGTGTACTTTATATATTGCACCTTACTTCCTTCTTTCTTTCTTTGTGCCCATTCGTAGAAGTCAGTGGCATCTTGAATCAAACACTTCTGTTGTTTAACATCCATATCAGCCATTCGTTTCACACTCGCACCAAGACCATCACAGGGCCCTTTCCCATGACCGGTTTCCAAATAGTTCCATCGTGCCTTAATGCCAAAATCAGTCTCGTGTTCACAAAGGACTTGGAAAATTGTTTTATTGCGGTACTGACTGCTTGGGGAATCTGTCAAGTAGTGAATATATTCAAGACCAGGGAATTCTTCCTTTAACAAGGGTACTAGTTTCCGGAGTATTGTGTAGACAACTGTTGCATTGTGACTTAGCAGACTCGAAACTCCAACATAGCTTTGTATGGTCTTCGTATGACCTTCTGGAAAATAAACCACCATGGTATGTAATGAAACCATCTGGGCATTCCAATATGCACTCTGCACTTCCTCCACGGATGAACAAGAATAATTCTCTGCGAAATCCATCCAAACTAAAACTTCTTTGTTTGGTAAATTTTGCCTTAGTTTTCTAAGCTCACTGTACTGGTTTTTCACTCTTGATACGTGATTGGAGAAGTTTTCATAGTCATGAACAACTATTTCTTCAAATCGTTCTTTTGTGACCTCTTCCTCAACTTCCTTCCATCGCAGTTTCTCACCATCAGGCACTTTTTTCCAGATTCTGTACTTTACATCACGATTCACACATGCCTCTGAAAGCTTTTGTTGTAACACATCTGGACTCTGTATTTCTTTCACAAACACATCGGGATTTGAGCTACATTGTAGACCTTCTTTCTTCATGGCTTTAATTTTCAATGCGAAGTTTTGGTGGTAAGTGCAAAGACACGTACGATGCGATGAAAAGCTGGTCAGTAGAATGTGTGATGGTCTAAGCTTGCTAAAAGAACTCCTTGACAGCTTGATGGACGGATATTCAAGGCAAAACTTCTGATAGAGGTTGTGAAGGTAGTCATTCAGTACATGTTTTTGAGTTGGTGTTTTGTTTGTAACTGTTACGTCACGTTTACCTGGAAGCACTGTACTGTTGTCTTCCCTTTCAAGAAACACTCTCACCTTCTCACCATACTTTTTTCTCGATGTTACGTTCACTCTCGGAATATGAAGCTTTGAAAGTTTGTTTCTGCTTAATCCCACTTCTGAAGATATCTTTCTCAGGCAACGGTATTTTTTCAAAATCTGCGATCCAATCGTGATTGTGTTGTTTTTCATAGACTTCTTTTTCCCTCTGTTTGCTTTCATTGAATCTAAAACTGCATCGCAAAAACACTAATCTCTTGTGAATGTACGATTGTTTGTCAGCCCGTAAACCAGCCTTTTTTAGCAAAAGTTTTGTTTTCGATCTTAGTGTTCCATAAGTATCGTGACTAGAGGAATCTAAGGGATGAGAACGAGCTCTTTCTCTTTCCAGCTTTTTCTGTAGACTTTTCTTTCCTTTTTGCAATTTTTTACATTTACTTTGCAGCTCGGATATGTCCCGATATGCCTTTCTCAAAGCCCGACTATATCTCTTTTGATTGCGACACCCTTTTTGTTCTGTTGAAAATGGAATTTTACTGTGATGCTACTGGTACTGCTTCTTGTTTCACGGATTCTTTTACTTGTACACAGTTCAGATGTAGACTTTTTTTCATAATGTTTTTTAAAGTCTTCTCTGCATTTCTTTCTTCTTGCTTCCTTTTTCTCTTGTGATAAGAGGTGTGTAGGGATATATTTATCTTTTTTACGCATCCTCTCTTTCTTTAAGTACTTTTCGTTATTCTTCTCCTTTTGTTTTTGTCTCCATCTACGCTGTCTTTCTACATTCGATAACGCCATTCTGTAATTGAAAAATGTCATGATATTGTATGTTTTATATCAAAAATGCTTAATTTTCTTTCAGTAATAGTTCATTAAATTTGGCTGTTTATTGTTTGAAAATAAAAATCGTGTAAAGTACTAAACATATACCAGTATCAATAACGTTTTATTTCCTATTGATAGATAAAAGTATCAATATAAAAATCTCTATGTTCCGTTACGCTATGTTCCGTAACGGAGATAATGTCATTTGTGCTTTATATATGAGTTGAAAACAACTTTATAGCCTTTAGGTCTTTGGTGATAATCTTTCCTTACATGATATGATATGATATGAAATATTCAACTTACAGTTCAGAGTACAATTAAAACGACCGATAGGAATGTATACCCCTAAAGTCATATGCTTCCGTAACAGATAATCTGAATCTTTTTATCGTTGAACATGCTATCATATCTTACTTAACACTTGCTATGTAACTACCAAAAATATCATCTTCTTTCATCATTCTGATCAAACACAATGTTTTAAAATAAACGTAAAGAAATCGCTATGTTCCATAACGGAATAAGTACCAAGGTAAAAAGCATGGTTGACACCGACTTATGACGTTAAATGTGTGTTCAATATCATACTACATCATACTATGGTTGAAGTAAAACTATTTAAAAACTCTGGCATGCATATACATAGTTAATGCAGTAATCATACAAATATATCGATTTTTACTCACCTTTTAACTTAAGACTCTTTCATTAATAACAAACACTCAACGACTTGTCTCCCAACATTTTGCTTCTTTGAAACGATCCGGTGACGTAAACATCATCTTCCGAGTGTTTGATGAAGGGCAAGGTCACGCATTGTCAGAAAATAAAACAGTTACGGAACATAGTAGTTACGGAGACATAGTGACCAGAAGACAAAACAATGGATTACGCTCTGAATATTAATAAAATAATATATTGTTGAACGATGAAAGTGTCATATGATGATGTTCTTTCATAATGTCAGTCCATCTTCATATGGAAGAAAACTATTTCAGAGATAATGGTGTTACGGAAGCATAGATTTTGAAATCATATTTCAAGTTATTGGTGTTCTTTGATGACCCGTATAATTACTCAAATCAGCTTTAAACCGTATGCAATATGTTTATTTTTTTCAGAAATACCCTTACATAGTGAGATAATTAGCACTTAATATCCAGCGTATGTTAATTTTTTACTTTTAAGCTTTATTATGATGTCGACAGGATAATTTCAAATTGGCTTCGATTTCTGGAGAATTGCTGATTTTGCGTCCAAAAGACCAAACGGCGCAACATGGTGAACACCATGGTGAACACCATATTTTTTAAGACGGTCACACTAATGATGAATACGACAAAATTTTGACCAAAAAATGATTACTTCCTGAATCGGCAATTTTACATTAGTTTCTATGCAAAATTGAAAATATATGAAGTTTTCATTTTTTGGCCAAATTTTTGTCATATTCATCATCAGTGTGACTGTTTCAAGAAATGTTGTGCTCACCATGTTGCGCCGTTCCTGCATTTGGGCACAAAATGCAAGTAAAGCAGAAAGTAGGTAAAAATAGCTACTTTGGGTAGCTTTAAATACCTAGGTAGCTATTAATACCTACGTAGGTAGAAATAGTCTTTGGACTGGACCTGTTCACATATATTTCAATGCACATTTTGATCCCCTATTCTGACGTTCGGTAAGAGTCTCCAGAAACCTATTCTTGCCTTTTTGTGATGATCCCCATTTGCAAGAGGACCTGGCTCTTTAATTTAATAATTTAAAGTACCTTTAAACAAGGATGCTCTCTACTAAGTTTGGCTTAAATTGGTCCAGTGGTTCTTCAGAAGAAATTGAATATGTGAAAAGTTTGCATACGGACAGACAGAAGACAGATAACAGTTATCAGCAAAGCCCACACGAGCTTGCAACTAAGTTGAGTAAAAATGGAAACTCAATTAAAGTAAGCAACGTATTATTATACCCCACTTGAAAAGCGGGGGATGGGGGGGGGGTTGGGGGGGGGGGGGGGGGGTTGGAGGGTTATAGTTATCGGGATGTCCGTCTGTTACGCTTTGGGGTACCTGTCTTTTATTCGCACCTCTTCTTTTACCACTAAATGATATTTAATTAGACTTTCACGGAATTTTTGTTATATATTGCCATTATGGCCTCCTATTTTACTTTTTGATTGGACACATATTTTTGGTTTTCCAAGTAAAAACATTGACAGTGCCATTTTTCTATAATATTAAAGAGTACCCATCTCTTATCCGCAACTCCTCCTATACCACGGAATAAAAGAACTACGCACGCTAACTCTTGATTCCTGCTTACATTTTAAAACCATTTAATTCAATATTGATGACATTTGGTCATTAAATATTTGTTTAATACAAAGAACAGTTCAATGATAATTGATCATTTATTTAACACTAGTGCTAAAAAGTAAATCATACTAGTTCCAATTCTTGAAATTAAGGGGGTATGCGAATAAATGAAATCTTTTCATATGATATGTTTTATGCATACAAAAGGAAAAATATATTAGTTAAAATTCAATGTTTCAGTTGTAAAGCACTTTGAAATTGCTGAAAAAATAAGCATTGTTGTCGTTTTTTGTCTATAAACATATGTCCACCCTTGTGACACAAAAAAAGGCTTTTATGTGAATTTGTAAATTCACAGCCCATGTTACCGGCCGTAAACAGGAATTTATGTTTCACGGGGGGGGGGGGGGGGGGTTAGATGGTTTAAATTTTTCCCCTTTTCTGTTGATTTCAATATTGAAAACCACGAGTTTTACCCAAATGTTAAAGTTCTCTCTCGTTTGTTAGCCAAATAAACAATATTTTATGAAAATCGATATCAATATATATATATGAAAAATATCCAAACTTTTGAAAACTTACTTGGAGGTAGGTAGGAGAACAGTACAAACTTTCACAGTTCTTTAATAATACTTACACAGATTCATTACATAATGCCATTGTGCACCTCATATTTTACTTCTTTATCTGACACTTATTTCGGGTTTAGATCAGTTTAAAGCTCAGTTTTAAAGTAACTATTCAAGATATTTTCATCAAACTTCGTATGCTGATAGATATTGGTGAGATCTATGGAACTCCCATCATTTTTTTTACCTTTCCTTTGACATTGACCTCACTTTACTAATAAAAGTGTTAGCTTAGTTTTAAAGAAACCATTCAAGATAGTGTTATCAAACTTCATATGTTGATACATACTGATGAGAGCTATGCAACTGCATCAACTTATTTGACCTTAACCTCTTCTTTGACCTTGACCACACTTTTCTTAAATTAGTGTTTAACCATCTAAGATATTTTTTCAAACTTCATGTACTGATACATAATGATGGGAGCTTTTCAATTGCATCAACATTTTGTACCTTGACCTTTCTTTTGACCTTGACCTCACTTTTCTTCAATGGGTGTTTTGTTACTTTTAAACATATCATTCAAGGTGGTTTTATCAAACTTCACATGTTGGTACATACTGATGAGAGCTATGCAACTGCATCAAACTTTTTGACCTTGACCCTTCCTTGACCTTTACCACACTTTTCTTAAATTGGTGTTTAGCTAAGTTTGAAAGAAATCATCCAAGAATTTTTATCAAACTTCATATACTGATACATACTTATGAAAGCCATTCAACTGCATCAACATTTTTGACCTTGACATTCCTTTGAACTTTCACCACACTTTTCTTATATTAGTGTTAAACTCAGTTTTAAAGAAACCATCCAAGATATTTTTTCAAACTTCATATACTGTTGAGAACTTTTCAACTGCACCAACAATTTTGACCTTGACCTTTCCTTTGACCCCACTTTTCAAAAATTAGTGTCAAACTTAATATGCTGATACATACTGATGTAAGCATTTCAACGACATTAACATTTTGTCTTTGATATTTCATTTGACCTTGATCTCATTTTTATCAAATTGTGTTTATGTGAATTTTAAAGAAACCATTCATAATGTTTTTTTCAACTTTATATGCTGATACATACGGATAAGAGCTGTTCTACTGTATCACAAGTTTTTGACTATGACCTTTCATTTGACCTTGACCTCACTTTTCTGAAACTTCATATATTGATGTAAGTAATTCAACTGCATCACTTTTCAAGATATTCGGAACAAATTTCATAAAAATTTTCATGTTGCATTCCTTATACCCCGGTATACCTTCGGCGGGGCATTTATGCCCTAGGGACATATATCTATTTTCTTCCTGTGACATTGAACGTGCACAAAAAACTTGAATAAAGATCAAGTCAAACCCTCAAGTCATTAACAATCTTTGTATAAATGAAAAACCCACCAAATTTATCTTTAAATAATATATGGACTAGATCACAAATTATGCACTTTTTCTTTTAGTCACATTGAACTTGCACAAAATAATTTGAATCAAAGTCATGACACACCGTCAAGTCATTAGCAATCTTTGTGTAAAGTGGTAGATTAAGTTTTTTTTGCATAGAAAATATAATTATGAACCTTTTCTGAAAGTTTAATATGAACTTGCACAAAATAATGTACAGTCACGGAACAGGTCATAAGCGATCTTAGTGTAAAATGGGAACTCACTAAGTGTTTACATAAGATATGGGCCGGACACGATTTACGAAAAAGTTTCTTCCAGTGACCTTGAACTTGCCAAAATGACCTTAGGTTAAGGTCATGGCACATCCTTAGGTCATAATCAATTTTTGTAGGAATACGTAAATTTTTAAGTTTCATCAAAAGATTTACTGGGCAAAATAAGTTAGGGATCATATTTTTATACAATAATAAAATTTTAATACCCATTAATTTATGTTGACCCGAGCTGTTTGCACATGTAACCAGACAGCTATACAGACAGACAGCTACACGGACAAGTTAAATCGTATATACATCTCAAAGCTTCGTTTCGTGGATAAAAAGATGAAAGAGAAAACATATGGCTTATACAACTTTTTTTCAGTTTAAAAGTTAACCAACGTACCTGGTAGACCTTTCATTTGGTCAATCCATTTATATATCGACTCCACAAAAAGAGTAGTTTGCATTTCTGTGAAGTCTATATACACAACCATATCAATGGATAAACATCATGAAAGGGAAATATCGGTATATAATATCAAACAAAAGTTAATGAAATAATGAAATTTTTACAACTTAAAAAAAATGAACTTAGATTTTAAATCTTGCAATATAAAATGTTCATATTCATGGAGAAAGAAATCTAAAAATAAATTATAAGAACACTTTTATTATAAATCATATCCAAAGATATCCTCTAAATAATGGATATCCTCTTCCATTTAAATTATTTTTAAATTCTTCCTCTGTAACCCTCCCCCTTTTTTAAACATGTACATATAGATCTAATCTGTTATATTTTAGCAGACATATTTTTGTTAAAAAATATAATTCCGAAATGACTACATTGTGAATAGTTGAAATGAAATTTCAGAAGTGAATAACATTACAATTATTGAAATAAAATATAAAAATCAAAATAATCTGAAAATAAACTCGAGTTCTTTTTTTCCCAATTTCTGATGTAAATGGACATTTTCGGTTGGGTGAACTTCTACAGCTGTCAGCGACTATGGATAAAGAAGTGTGGAAACCTTGTTGTGCCAAAATGAAATAACTAATACAAACAAATTATATAATTTGATCAATCAAAACGGTTATTAGATACATTTAATTCTGCATTTCTTAATGGTTCAAAACACTCATTGGCGTCGGAAGCAAATTGAAAGTGGGGCTAAGTTTAAAAAAAATTTGAAACTTCACAAAAAACTTGAAAAGCAAAAAAAATAAGGAAATGTCCATTTAAACATGTACATATAGATCTAATCTGTTATATTTTAGCAGACATATTTTTGTTAAAAATATAATTCCGAAATGACTACATTGTATATAGCTGAAATGAAATATAACCAGAAGTCTCTGTCGAGACTGTAGCTCTACTGGTTTGTACTTATGACAAAGGATGAGAAAAGAAGCCATTGCCATCAGAAATTTCACAGACATTTCTATTTTTAGTAAAAATAGCAAAACTGTTCATCGAAATCAAAAACTGATGCGCTATTTTATGTATCTTAGTGTAGTCTTCTTGTGTGCCAAGTAATACTGAAATCAGACCATAACTGTAGGAGGAGTAGCGTTTTAAAGGAATTTCACAGAAAATTCTGTTTTTAGTAACCATGGCAACACCGTTCATCGAAATCAAAAACCGATGCAATATCTTACGTATCTCAGTGTAGTCTACTCGTGTGCCAAGTAATATTAATATCAGACTAAAACTGTAGGAGGAGTAGATTTTTAAAGGAATTTCACAGAAAATTCTATTTTTAGTAACCATGGCAACACCTTTCATCAAAATCAAAAAACGATGGACTATTTTATGTATTTTAGTGTAGTCTGCTTATGTGCCAAGTTATATTGAAATCAGACCAAAAGTGTAGGAGGAGTAGCGTTTTCAAGGAATTTCACAGAAAATTCTATTTTTAGTAACCATGGCAACACCTTTCATCGAAATCAAAAACCGATGCACTATTTTATGTATCTTAGTGTAGTCTACTTGTGTGCCAAGTTATATTGAAATCAAATGAAAACTGTAGGAGGAGTAGCACTTTAAAGGAATTTCACAGAAAATTCTATTTATAGTAACTATGGCAACACCTTTCATCGAAATCAAAAACCGATGCACTATTTTATGTATCTTAGTGTAGTCTAATTGTGTGCCAAGTTATATTGAAATCAGATGAAAACTGTAGGAGGAGTAGCATTTTAAAGGAATTTCACAGAGAATTCTATTATTAGTAACCACGGCAACACCGTTCATCGAAATCAAAAACCGATGGACTTTTTTATGTATCTTAGTGTAGTCTACTTGTGTGCCAAGTTATATTAAAATCAGACCAAAACTGTAGGAGGAGTAGCGTTTTGAAAAATTGTTTACAGACAGACGGACAGACAGACAGACAGACAGACGGACGGACGACGGACACCTTACTATCGCATAAGCTCTTCTGGTCTCTGACCAGTAGAGCTAAAAATCAAAATAGTAATCTGAAAATAACTCTTCTTTTTTTTTCCCAATTTCAGAGACAATGCGATAAATTATTTTTAAGTATTACATGTGGAAGCTAAACATAGTTTCGTATAAAATCCAGGGGGTTTTTCCTAAGGGAAGGTCTGCCTGCTATTCATAGGAATGAAGAACATGTATTCAAAATATCAAGCCCAGGGTAGGGGACTTCGATGTCCCCGAGCCCGATGTTTATTCGTATAGTATCATAATATAGGGCTAAAAACTAGAGGACCATATCTCGGAAACTAGAGATGGTACCATCACCATTTTTTCATAGAAGTAGTATCTGGCCCCTAGTACTCCACTCCCAAAATTTCAGCCCCCAGAGTAGGGAACTTCGATGTCCCCGAGCCCGATGTTTATCCGAATAGTATCATAATATAGGGCTAAAAACTAGAGGACCATATCTCGGAAACTAGAGATGGTACCATAACCATTTTTTCAAAGAAGTGGTATCTGGCCCCTAGTACCCCACTCCAAAAATTTCAGCCCCCAGAGTAGGGGACTTCGATGTCCCCGAGCCCGATGTTTATTCGTATAGTATCATAATATAGGGCTAAAAACTAGAGGACCATATCTCGGAAACTAGAGATGGTTCCATCACCATTTTTTCACAGAAGTGGTATCTGGCCCCTAGTACCCCACTCCAAAAATTTCAGCCCCCAGAGTAGGGAACTTCGATGTCCCCGAGCCCGATGTTTATTCGTATAGTATTATAATATAGGGATATAAAAACTAGAGGACCATATCTCGGAAACTAGACATGGTACCATCACCATTTTCTCATAGAAGTGGTATCTGGCCCGTAGTACCCCACTCCCAAAATTTCAGCCCCCAGAGTAGGGAACTTCGATGTCCCCGAGCCCGATGTTTATTCGTATAGTATCATATTATAGGGCTAAAAACTAGAGGACCATATCTCGGAAACTAGGAATGGTACCATCACCATTTTTTCATAGAAGTGGTATCTGGCCCCTAGTGCCCCACTCCAAAAATTTCAGCCCCCAGGGTAGGGGACTTCGATGTCCCCGAGCCCGATGTTTATTCGTATAGTATCATAATATAGGTCTAAAAACTAGAGGACCATATCTCGGAAACTAGAGATGGTTCCATCACCATTTTTTCATAGAAGTGGTATCTGGCCCCTAGTACCCCACTCCCAAAATTTCAGCCCCAAAAGTAGGGAACTTCGATGTCCCCGAGCCCGATGTTTATTCGTATAGTATTATAATATAGGGATATAAAAACTAGAGGACCATATCTCGGAAACTAGACATGGTACCATCACTATTTTTTCATACAAGTGGTATCTGACCCCTAGTACCCCACTCCCAAAATTTCAGCCACCAGAGTAGGTGACTTCGATGACCCCGAGCCCGATGTTT
This sequence comes from Saccostrea cuccullata, assembly GCF_032062105.1. Taxonomy (NCBI): domain Eukaryota; kingdom Metazoa; phylum Mollusca; class Bivalvia; order Ostreida; family Ostreidae; genus Saccostrea; species Saccostrea cuccullata. The sequence goes on along the minus strand of NW_026937427.1, from coordinate 17,376 downwards.
ATTCGTATAGTATTATAATATAGGGCTAAAAACTAGAGGACCATATCTCGGAAACTAGAGATGGTACCATCACCATTTTTTCATAGAAGTGGTATCTGGCCCCTAGTACCCCACATCCAAAATTTCAGCCCCCAGAGTAGGGGACTTCGATGTCCCCGAGCCCGATGTTTATTCGTATAGTATTATAATATAGGGCTAAAAACTAGAGGACCATATCTCAAAAACTAGAGATGGTACCATCACCATTTTTTCATAGAAGTGGTATCTGGTCCCTAGTACCCCACCCACAAAATTTCAGCCCCCAGGGTAGGGGACTTCGATGTCCCCGAGCCCGATGTTTATTCGTATAGTATTATAATATAGGGCTAAAAACTAGAGGACCATATCTCAAAAACTAGACATGGTACCATCACCATTTTTTCATAGAAGTGGTATCTGGCACTCTAGTACCCCACCCCCAAAATTTCAGACCACACAGTTCAAGTTAAAATTTTGAATTGCGAACTGCGTTCTAGAACGCAATTCACTTTTGAATTGCGAATAGCGAACTGCGAACTGCGTTCTAAAATCTGAACGCCTTTTGCCGCATTATGAATGGCGATTTGCCCTCCTACGGACCCGATGATCTTTGTACAACTTGATTTTAATAAATGGCTAACTGTTTGTTTAATTTTATGTTAGAACAGGAAATGATTTATGTTTGGCTGAGCGAAGCGAACTTATTTGAACAACATTCGCATTTTTCCGAGAATTTCTTGAGGACCATTTAGTCAAGGGTTATATCACAAACATGATTTAAATGCATCAGTACTTGTGTAAGGTAGTTGTTAGTCTCATTTTCATTAGTCTCAAAGAAAAAACATACCCATTATTTTAATTGCTAGGGTTCGACTCTCACCAATACAAAATTATTTTAAACAACAATATCCTAAAAAAGTGTTTCCTAACTTTAAAAAAAAGTAAACTTTACCCTAAATATACGAAATTCACAAAATGCATATGAGTTCTATATATCTGAAGTTACAGGCATTCTGCACGCATTGTTCACCAATCTCCTATGGAAAGAGCCACTTTTTGTTACGTCGAAAATTGTTAGACACTTTAATTTCGGTTGCACAGGTTACTTTTTATTTAAACAAGTTAAATACTTAATTGTAAATGACAGGACAACTAAAATTTGAATTCATCAAATAGTGTTTAATAATTAGAACTTTTGTGTGTCTTTGAAATGTAGCATTCGCTTCTACATTTATGTATAAATACCTATTATCCTTCCTAACAAGTCTCTGTCGAAACTATATCTCTACTGGTTTGTACTTATAAAGAGGAAGAGAAAAGTAGCAGTTGGGACTTGAACTTTACAACAGCAATAAATACCGTAGTGTAATGATCCTTGATTAAGTCTCTTTTTGTGGCAATATACTGCAATAAGACTACAATAGTCCGAGTAGCTTTTTAATGAAATTTTACAATATTTTCAGTTTAAGTTACCATGGTTACATCATTCATCAACATAGAAAAACCAATCAAGACAATTAAGTATCTCAGTGTAGTCTAATTTGCATGCCTCATTATTTTATAATCAGACTAAAACCGTATACTGTATTTGAAGTAGCATTTTTTAAGTAGGACCAGTAGAGCTAAAATTATACAGACAAAAATTGAAACTAAAAGGATGATGTGAATCTTCATAGGAATCATGTCTAAACTTGCTGATGGTATCATCGAAAAATTCGCCTGCAGATGATAGCACGAGGCATAAAATGGCTAAAAGCTGTTGATGAAAATAATATATTAAGCAAACTCATGGAATTTGAATACTCTCACTTTGTCATTGATTGGTTTCATTATGTATGATGTACAATGTTTAATTCAAAATACCTAAGAAATGGAAAATTAAAATGTTTTTATTATGATTACCAAACTATTGTAGGAAACATTCACCAAATGTTTAGAAGAAAAATAAATTTGTTCTCTTGCCACCTTTAAACATTTAACAAACAATGGAGAAAGACTTTCAATGTGCAAAATTTGCAGTTTGAAGTTTTTTTGTCTACATTTTTGTCTGGTGTGTCCTCAATTTGAATTTCAATGTAAGTCCCTTTCCCTACAATTCAATATAAAGATGTTATTATCATTCATTGCCTTGTATTTACACAGAAAATATATACACAATATTTGAATGAAGGATTGCTAATTTGGCATTTTGAAGGTACCGGGACGTAGCAACCGCGGGAGGGGGGGGGGGGGGGGGGGGGCAGGGGTTACCTTTTATATAGGAAATGTTCATTGAAAGGAAGGTTGCCCCCCCCCTCCCACTTTTTACCATAGTATAGTGTTATCAAGGACTTGTAGGGAAATAAATGCGTAAACAGACAGGTGGGGCAGATTTTATATATTGGATACATTGCATCATCGATATACTGGTTTATCATAACTACACGATTGTCAGGATCCATAATACAACTCGAGAATAACCGAATTAATGTAAAGGCATCATTCTTTAACTGTTTAAAGCAAAAAAATCGTAAAAAAAGAGAAAATGTCAGTGGATGTGAAACTTTTCAGACGAGGTAAGAGATATGGACCTCTAATAAATACGGTACACATGTATCTGACACATTGATTCTTTTCCGTATTGTTACTTAAAAAAAACCAATAACTTTTTAAAAAATGTTTACACAACTAGAAACTCTTGTTGCTATAGCAACAAAAACGGTCTTCCGTTCTCCTCTATTTATATCTGTATGAATGAGCTTTTATCTATGTTAAAAAAGGCATGTAACATTTAAATGATACAGGTAAACAAACAGCCCGAGGTGTAACATACTAAGATTCTCAATGTTACTTTAGACAATTATCTAAATATGTTGTCTTAAAAACATTTACAAAAAATCATTTTCAATTTATATATCATTTCCTGTGACGACTGGAAATGACGGCAGACGTTGCCTAATCTTCATGGTTTATTATTCATATACATGTAAGTTAAGTGTCTAGATCTGTTACAGTTTAAGAGATCTCGTACTGTTTACTTCTCATTTTGAGGACAAGAAATCACGTGAGCGGAAGTAAATTTTTATAAAGATATTTGAGGTTACTCTAGACATTTCAGTCTGAATAACATGTCCTAAAATCATTTCAAAGACTCTTTTTATAAAAGATAACTTAGGTTTAGTATGGTACTCAATTTATGCAGTTTTCCTCTCATAAACAGAAGTTGTCGATTTTGTTTCCAGTGGGACTGATATATTTCTAATCTACAAAAAAGATGCTATAATGTATTACTAAAAAAGTTTCCATGAAGAACTGTTGAATTTTTTTTATTTATTTGATCACTTCCTGTGACAACCGGAAGTGACGGTAGACGATCTTATCCCATTGAGTTTTGCTTACTCATCAAGATCTAACACTTGTACAAGTTTGGTGTCTTCATCTCTTACCGTTTACGAGATCTAGCTAAGAAAACTTCTCATTTTGAGGACAGGAAATCACGCGACCGGAAGTGAATTTTGCTAAGATATTTGACGTTATTGTAGACATTTGCAGTCTGAATTAAATATCCAAAATCATTACAAATACTTTATCAATAAAAAATATTCATGGGAAAAAAATACTGTAAATATGCAGTTTTCCTCTTACAGCCGGATGTTGTTTCCGGTGGGACTGACATATTTCGAAACTACGTATAAGATGTTATAATGTGCTGCAAAAAAAAAAAAAATCATAAAAGAAAAGTTGAAATTTTCTATTTTTTAGATTACTTCCTGTGACGACCGGAAGTGACGGCGGAGAATCTTAACCCAAATGGTTTTGCCTACTCATCAAAATCTATCAGTCCTATAAGTTTGTGTCTTCATCTCTTACCGTTTACGAGATTTCTCTATGATAACTTCTCATTTTGAGGACAGGAAATCACGCGAACCGGAAGTGATTTTTACAAAGATTTTTGACTTCACTGTAGACATTTGCAGTCTAAATAACATATCAAAAATCATTCAAAATACTCTCTCTATAAAAAATATTTATGGGAAAGAAAAATACTCAATTATATAGTTCTTCTCTTATAACCGGAAATTGCCGTTTTTATTTCCGGTGGGACTGACATATTTCAACACTACAAGTTAGATGCTATAATGTGATGCAAAAAAAGTTTCAAAAAAGAAAAGTTGAAATTTTTGATTTCTTAGATCACTTCTTGTGACGACCGGAAGTGACGGCGGACGATCATAACCCAAATGGATTTGCCTAAAAATGAAGATCTATCATCCCTGTAAGTTTGGTGCCTTAATCTCTTACCGTTTTTGAGATCTCACTCAGATTAAATATTTTTGAAAAAAGCGAAAATCGGACATATCTGACGACCGGAAGTGTATTTTGAAAAAATGAAAAAAAACGTCTCGGGGTATTTTCATTCTCCATCTTCCCTGAATATTTCAGGAAAATCCGTTTAGCCATCCCTGAGAAATCCTGCCGACAAGATTTGGGGAAAAAATAATAAGAAAATATTAAGAAAAAAAAACAGTAGAATCACTATAAGGTCTCCCCTCTGAAACGGAAGACCTTAATTCAGACAAGAGGCCCACGGGCCTTATAGGTCACCTGAGTATCATGTAACAACTTTCCAGCGATTGTATTTGGTTTGCGTTTTAATCCAAAAGCCATGAAATTCACAAATTTTCCAGAAGGCACCATTGCTTATCAAAGGGCAGATTTCAAAGCATTTATTAAATTTTAGTCAAAGTACCCCCCTGGTACCCCTGACCCAGCGTCCCTGAAATTATCTGTTTTGAAAGAGGCCCCTTTCTTCATTATAAGGCCAGCATTTTTTTTGTTTAGGTTTAGTTATGAACATGAGAATAAAAAAGTCCCAAAGGAGAAGGAAATAAAAATTATTTTTTGATAAATCAATTGGGTACATCCCACTAATTATCTTTAGAATCAGTAGAAGAAGAAAGTAGTGCAGAAAAAATTACAAGTTCCTTAATTTGCAGACTAGCATAAAAAAATTGGGCAGATGTACTGAACCGAGCCTCACACTTGTTGATAAGGAATATCTTTCCTACCAAAAAAGCTTGGCAAATGTAATTTATCAAGAAGATCAGCAGAATTATTTTGTGTATTATAACGCCAGTAAGAAGTCTGAAATTCCCTTACTTTCACTTTCATTTTTAGAGGTTCCCGCACACAGACGCATTTTGCCGGAAAACGAATCTGACATGCCACCTCGAGATTTTAACCAAGGAAAGACAAGTTGATGTGCTTTGATTTGAGTGGTCACTCATTTCTGAACAAAAAATAAGGGACATCGCTATGAGACGAAATGTTAACATTGTCGCCTATGGGAAAACAATTAGAGGACTGTCCCCAATTATTAACATTTGTTCATTCTTTTTTTTTATGCTATTCTAATAGGCTCCTTACCACTGGACACATAATGCTTACAAATAGGAAAGTAGAACATTTAATTACTTAATTCATCATCTGCCAGTTTGGGCCAGTTATATAAATTTTGTGATGTTGGTCAAAATATATTTTTAAAAAATCAATTTTTTAAAAGTCTTTCAATATATCTTCATTTTTTTAATATGTGTTAGATGAATGTGTAGACATTGTTCTAAAATTTACTTGATGCCTAAAATTATAATTCCTATCATAAAACAGACAGGAAGTATTGGGGAGTAGGGTGAACATTTTTTCAATTAAGTGTAGGTGTATTCTCCTGGACCTGTGTAAAATAATTTTTCTGGCTGATACAAATGATACTACATGCCTGTATATATTTGTATATTCTTGCCTTTTTTAAAATAGTTGAATTTTTTTTATTTCTACAGGTTATTGTTTATTTCTTCCTCAAATGGACTTAACTTCTCCCATAGTTTTATTCATTACATCTGATACATAAGTAACCCTTTTCTAAAGAATGATGCTTAGACTGTAAGCTATAACAGAGACCTAAACAATGTCGCTGGCAATATGCAATCTATAGCCTACCACGGGCAGTTTAAAACCTGGGGGAGAAAATAATTTACAGACAGATACTTTTGAAACGAATACATAATTATCTCACCAGCATGTCATTGTGCAACAAAGTCGTCAACATTTTATTTGTCCTTTGAACGGGTGAAACGTTTTGAATGGCACTCGTATTAATGAATTTTACACTAAACCAAGCTAGCTTTATTTACCCGCTGTTTCATCTTAAAACCGGAAATGCGAATTCGTAAATTTGAAATCTCAATCCCGACTCAAATTTGACATCGGAAAGAAAAAAATTGTTTCATTTTTTTCTGAAAATTCAAAACCTTGAGCGGAGGGTTTTTAAAACTAAAAATAAAATAAATCCTGGCCTTAAATATGTAATTAGATCATTAGTATATTAATCAGAGGGAAAGGATAAGATGTTCAAAGAATTCATGCATTTCACTATATAATCATTTGAGCCCCACCCTAAAACAAGAACCCCTAACCTTGGGGCCATAAAATTCACAATTTTGGTAGAGGCACTCTTGCTCATCATAACTATGTACTTAGTTGGTTTATTTAATACCCAGGAGCAGAGAAGAAGATTTTCAAAGAAATAATGCATTTTCACTACCTACTTATTTAGCCCCGCCCTAGCACTAGAACCCCTGACCCCAGGGCCATGAATTTCACAATTTTGGTAGAGAACTCATTGCTGATTACAATCATGCAAACAGTTTGACTGCTTGATGTCCAGGAGTAAATAAGAAGATTTTTAAAGATTGCATTAATATTAGTGGTTTTGGCCCCACCTCTCAGGCCCAAGGGGGGCAGGGATCATGAAATTCACAATTTTTGTTCCCCTTCACCCATAGATGCTTTGTGCCAAATTTGGTTGAAATTGGTTCAGTGGTTGCAGAGAAGAAGCTGAAAATGTTCAAATGTTAACGGACGACGCACGACGACGGACGAAAACAGATAGCAATAGGTCACCTGAGTTTACTCAGGTGACCTAAAAATCGGTAACTTTTTATAAGGACTATGACGTTTCTTTCGTTTTCAAGTACCTATAATTTAAAGTAGATTTGTAAATATGCATAGTTGAGCTTAATAAAATCATCAAATGCATCACTGCTTAACATTATTATCTTTCTACAACATTTGTATGAATTTTAAAAGCCGTAAATATCGTCCAATTATTTATGCACGTTTGTAAACAGAAACAACCTGTCCCACCTCCATGCTGGATTTGATACTTTTTGCGCCTCTATCGTTAGAGAGATACTATCTCGAAACTCGCGTATGATGGAAGCCTTTGAAAGAGTCCCTAAACATTTTAATAGAAATGAAAAAGGCATTGAAAATAACGAAAGCAAAGTATACCTGCTGGGATTTGAAAATTGTGTCCTATGCAAGAAGAAATGTAAATACTTACGGACAATATCCTTGCATTGATGTTTCCCCAGTGTTTGTAACTAAATTCAAAATGGTACAAGCTAAGTCATGTAAGTATATATCAAATATTTGAAATGTCTGGCAAAGGGTATACATTTAATAAAACTATGAAAATTCAAGTGGAATAACAGAAAATTGTGCCAGAATCGATACATGGAGTTAATCAAAATCTGTATTCATGACTAATATAATCGCGACTCTCGTCACTGCGAGCTCTTAAAGCAACGCCTGTGCGAAGAGAAAATTCGGACTACTGCACATTCATTCGATAGAATTTTTTGATGCAGTAATTTGGACCCACAATGCATCACTTGTTTTAGCTTCGTTCTCGCGAGAATAACGGCAAATGTTCAACAAACAGTTGAATGGATACATATTAAAAATAAATAGTAAACAAAACGTTCTTCACTAACTTTCAGCACTGTTCAGATTTTTTTTCTTGAAAATGCAACTTACATACGACGTCATGTGACGTCAGAGTCTGGACGCACCAAATGTCACGTGCGGTTTGACGAGCCAGATCTAAATTAAAACAATAGAAGAGTTTGCGCTCGCTCTAACGGTCGCACGGTCAACATATTATTTCTTGTCATACTTTTATAACCTACGTGTAGATGTACATATACGTGAAAGATTCATGCATCACTAAATTCCTAAAATTGTTCAAGCCGCTAATGGTACAAAGCTTTTTTGTTACCCCTATAAAAACATACCCGGTAATATGACTGAGATTTTGAAAAAAAAAACCTTAAAACTTTTTTTTTGTAAATTAAAATGATATGTACACTATTCTTTTTCAAGTATATATATACTGTTATTTGGAGGAAGTAAGCTAAACCAAGGAAATATGTTGAACATACAATATGATCACGTGTTTACATTCCGTCATCGCAGACTTACCATCTTTACACCCAATCACGTGATCGCACACCTGGCCATCTTTACATTTACACTGATTGATGCAACGTTTACCGAAGAACCCCTCTGGACATTTACGTGAGCAATTAAGGTAATAGAAGCCAGGTTCACACTCTGTTTAAGTAAAAATAAACCTAAAAGTAACAGGTCAAACAAACAAAGATACATGTAAAGAGAGACACAAAATTAATATTATATTGATATACCGATTTAGGCCTTGCTAAAAGAATAGAGCATTATTTAATTAGAAAAAAAAAAACAGGACATACCTTCACAGCCGTCACCAGTCTCATTTAAGTGGTAACCGATACAACAAGTTAGAGGAGATATTCTGTAAAATTGTGATGGCTCATGAAGATAAAGCATAATACCCAAACTAAAAAGTCCTTGGGAATGTGACGCAAAGCAAACAAGAACCTTTACTTTTAAAAAGTGATGGGATCAGGTGCAAAAGGGGAGTAAACATCCGCATTCTATTGGTTATACACTGTGTGCCCCTTATCATCGGTCAAACGGCGCAATTTTCTGTGAGAACAAGGGGTTTGAAATTTATAGAATGTCTGTCAACAATTTAAACATTTTATATTGATGTCTCTAAAATCTAAATACTAGTATTTGATACTTTTTCTTGATTTGTATGTTGTTAAACGTCCTTCTATGATACCTTTTGAATTAACTATCAGAAATACATGCCAAACATACGTCTCAATGAATATAATTTAATTAAATATGAATTTCATTACAAATATAACAGTAACGTTCTATTTTTCAGTTTAATTGTGATGTGAAAAATTTCATTATTGTATTTTCTTTTTGACAAGATCTTTTCATGGGCGTTTTAATCTTGACCTTCGAAGTTTACTAGCTTTAAAAAATGGCCACAATTTATGAACGATTAGTGCTGGAACTCTTATTTCACATGAGTTTCTTGCGACATTCTTCATTTGGAGGAACTTGAATTTTTCATCTTCTTTACCTTAGAATTTGGGTTAAGATGTAAAAGAATGTAACCTTAGCTAAGAGCTACCATACGGGACATCAGTTTTCCCCAAACATTTCTATATACTAGTAAATTATTATATTTCCTCGCTATAACGTATAAACCTTTCATTACAAAAGTAGGATATAAAAAATCCATTTAGTGTTAACTTACAACTTTTTAACTTTATATATAACCATTTCCCAAGATAAATTAAAGTCCAGGCTTTTTTATATCATTGACAGCTGTTTTTTTTCAATAAAAATGGAACTCCTTAATTTACTTACCTAGTCATTGGTCATTTGCAAAATCATTTTGTTAAAACACATTCTGATTACACACACAAGTACTCTGAAGTTGACATCAGAAAGATTCTTGAGTTTCTGAATGACAATATCTATGTTGTTTTTGAATACCAGGTCTTACAAGAATCTATTGGAATTCCCATTGGTACCAATTTGGCCCCGTTATTAACAGACCTATTTTTGTATTCATATGAAGCAGAAATTATCCCAAGTCATATGCGTGAAAAAAGAAAACACTTGCTGTAGCCTTCAACTTGATATTTAGATATATCGACGACGCATTATCAATTAACAATGTTAATTTCAATGTCGATACGATATATCCTGGTGAGTTTAAAATAAAAGATACAACATAGTCTGACACATCTGTTTCATATATGGATAATTTACTTGAAAACGTTAATGGTAATCTAACAGCCAAGCTCTATGATAAACGTGACAAGGAGCAAACGGCGGGTTTGAGAGGTCAGCAGGGGATGCTCACATTCTCCATGGCACCTGATCCCACCTCTGATGTTTCAGAGGTCCGTGTTTGCTCTGCTCCTTTTTTGTATTGTTTCATGGACTTTGATATTGAATACTGTTCGTTATCTCTATATCCTTCCCCTAATTATGCAGCAATATACCTTCATCACGTGCATACGGAGTTTATATCTCTCAGATGATTCGGTACACAAAAGCATGCTATACCCATGAACAATTCCTAAAACGAGATAAATTATTGACAAAAAAGTTGATGAAACAAGAATATCGACAGCCTCATTTAAAGTCATCATTTCTTAAGTTTTAATGTCAATACAATGACTTTGTCAGCAAATAGAATTTATCATTAAGTCTGATTTTTTTAAATACTAATTGTTAGTCCCTTATTTACACACTGAAATGACGACAGATTTTCCCGTTATTTCCTGATCCTGATAATGATAAGGAGCACATGGCGGGTGTGACCGGTCGGCAGGGGATGCTCACTCCTCCATGGCACCTGGTCCCACCTATGATGTTTTGGAGGCCCGTATTTGCTGTGTTCTTATTGTGTTGTTTTACGAACTTGAATATTGGATACTGTTCGTTTTCTCCATATCCTTTATTCATGGGATAAAGGGTAAGCATGTAGTACGTTTATGTATATATTTATATTCCACACTTTTTTCTTTTTTTTAAATCCTATTTACGCTAAGCTAGAGAAAAAAGGACTGTGTAACACTTATCAATTTAAATTTCTCAAATTATTTAGACTAAAAGAATTTATATATATATATTAGTTTAAATTCTTAATATTGTATATTGAAATGTAATATTTTATTTCAAAAACCTACACTCTCAAAAGTCCATACACGTTTAAAATATGGAAGTTTTAAATTTTTACTTTAAATATCCTAAATTCAAATTAAAATAAAAAAAAAACTATTTCTTCATTTTAAAGTTTTGAGTTTTAATTCTATCACTTGTTTAGAAAATTTATGAATATTTATTATAAAAAATTTAACTTAACTTTTCAAGATGTGATTAGAAATTTGAAAATTTATATTTTGAAACTAAAATTTTAAATTTCAATATACAATAACAGTTTTAAATTCTAAAATTTTAAATCATTTTAGTACTTTGATTTGAAAAATATTAAAGGGACCGTACAGGTATTCAAAGAAACTAAATTTTGACTTACGAGCATGTTCCCCTAGGTGACGAATGAACACATATGATTAGGTAATTTAGAATTCCAAAATGTAGAAAATGAAATGGAAGCTTTTCCATAATCCAGTTTCTCTGAACTGTAAACAAAATACAAAAATATAAACTGCTACATGATACATTGGCAATGCAATGATAAGAGATTTAAAAAATAATGTACACAAAACCTTGATTGTAAATACTAGCAGATAAATTTCCTTCCCTTTTTCCTTTCTCTCGATAACTTTCTATATTTTATAAGAATTGCTGAAGTTGAATTACTTATTTTAATCAAAGTACTGAAAGTACTAAGAAGCGCTAAGCATATTGATTTGGAATTCGTCAGATTAATCCTGTTGTATTGAATTCTAAGCGATATTTTGACAGTGCGTTAGCGCTAGATCGAGCTGTGTCAAAAAGTTTGTGAGTCCTGAATATGTGAACCCCGTTGGGATATGAAATTCAACATTGTCTCATGCCTTTTGTTTTCAAGCATTATACATTATCTTCGTATGTCAAAAGATCAATCAATTTCACTTACAGTAATATACAAGAAATTGCAAGAAAATATTTTTGCGTGTTAAATTATTTTCTTTCGAGATAGTAATCGAGTTTTTCGATCAAATTTAAACTCTAAATGTACATGTAGCTATACTGTCTTCCCACAATTTTTTATTAAAATAGAAGTGGGAAGAAGACAATACTTTTGCTGGAAAATGTATACATTGTATTAAAAAAATGTTAACACTTGAAAATGTCGCTAAAATTCCTCACATTTACGTGAAACACTGAAAGATAACATATTTAATAACAAATTCATTCTGCGTTTACAAGTTTTTCAAATTGAAGATTGACATCATGTTTGTAACTACGTCATATGTAAATGAAATTAACATCCGTAGAGTTAAAGCCCTTCATGTCAGAGATAATATGTAAATATACATTTTAGTGTAAAGATATTATACTGTATTTATGTTCCCCAAACGAAGTTGGGGAACATATTGTTTTTACTCTGTTTCTTATTAAGGTCTTCCGTCTTCACGGAAGACCTTATAGTGATTCTATTGTTTCTTATTAGGTCTTTCCACCTTTCTGTGGAAAGACCTCTTGAAATGCTTCTGTTTATTAGGTCTTTCCACCTTTCTGTGGAAAGACCTATTGATTTTCTTCTGTTTATTATTATTATTATTATTATTATTCTTCTTCCGCTGATTTTTTGTTTCGACATTTATCGAAAAGACTTTTTGTTCATCGTAAAGGTCATTAAAAGTTATGAACAAATTTGACCCAACGCGTATGAACTATGTCCGCTTTCGAAGTTATTGCCCCTTTCGAAAGAAATGCTTGTTATCGCTATTCCTTTGAAACCGTAAACTGTAGAAATATGAAACCTTCACTAAAGTCTTCGACTCATTGAGAGGACTCTGGGATCTATTCATTGCGAAAGTATTCGGTGACTCCTTCAATGAGTTATTGCCCCTGAAACTTTTTCAATTTTACAAATAATTAAAAATTTTTGAAACGAGAAGTGATAGAGACATGGGACCAACTGCATAAGATTCATTGAGCTTTGAGCTTGAAATTCATGTAAAGGTCAAAGGTCAAGGTCATTCCAAAATTGAGAAATTAAGCTCTTTTTATATCTTTTTTGTCTCTTAACGTATACAAACTGTCTTAGCATCATTAATATGTACTCTTAAAACTATTTTAAAGATTCAATTCATATTCCGTAAGATTGACCCTATTAAAAGTTATTGCCCCTTTCGCAAGAAATGCTTGTTATCGCTACTCCTTTGAAACCGTAAACCGTAGAAATATGAAACCTTCACTAAAGTCTTCGACTCATTAAGAGGACTCTGGAATCTATTCATTGCGAAAGTATTCGGTGACTCCTTCAATGAGTTATTGCCCCTGAAACTTTTTCAATTTTACAAATAATTAAACATTTTTGAAACGAGAAGTGATAGAGACATGGGACCAACTGCATAAGATTCATTGAGCTTTGAGCTTAAAATTCATGTAAAGGTCAAAGGTCAAGGTCATTCCAAAATTGAGAAATTAAGCTCTTTTTATATCTTTTTTGTCTCTTAACATATACAAACTGTCTTAGCATCATTAATATGTACTCTTAAAACTATTTGAAAGATTCAATTCATATTCCGTAAGATTGACCCTATTAAAAGTTATTGCCCCTTTCGCAAGAAATGCTTGTTATCGCTACTCCTTCAAAACCGTAAACCGTAGAAATATGAAACCTTCACTAAATTCTTCGACTCATTGAGAGCACACTGGAATCTATTCATTGCGAAAGTATCCGGTGACTCCTTCAATGAGTTATTGCCCCTGAAACTTTTTGAATTTTACAAATACTTAAAAATTTTCAAAACGAGAAGTGATAGAGACATGGGACCAACTGCATAAGATTCATTGAGCTTTGAGCTTGAAATTCATGTAAAGGTCAAAGGTCAAGGTCATTCCAAAATTGAGAAATTAATTTCTTTTTATATCTTTTTTGTCTCTTAACATATACAAACTGTCTGAGCATCATTAATATGTACTCTTAAAACTATCTTAAAGATTCAATTCGTATTCCGTAACATTGACCCTATTAAAAGTTATCGCCCTTTGTGCGGAAAACCTTGTTATCGCTACTACTGCGAAACCATAAACCGTACAAATATGAAACCTTCACTAAAGTCTTCAACTCATTGAGAGGATTCTGGAATCTATTCATTGCGAAAGTCCTCGGTGACTTCTTCAATGAGTTATTGCCCCTGAAACTTTTTGAATTTTAGAAATGATTAAAAATTTTCAAAACGAGAAGTGATAGTGACATGGGACCAACTGCATAAGATTCATTGACCTTTGAGCTTGAAATTCATGTAAAGGTCAAAGGTCAAGGTCATTCCAAAACTGAGAAATTTAGCTCTTTTTATATCTCTTTTGTCTTTCAACATATGCATAATGTCTATGCATCATTAATATGTACTTTTAAAACTGTGTCTTAGATTTTATTCTCGTCCCTTAAGATTGACCCTATTAAAAATTATTGTCCCTTGTACGAAAAACATTTTTATTGCTATTGCTCCAAAACCGTAAACCGCAAAGACACGAAACCTTCTCTAATGTCTTATGGGAATTTAGGCAAAACTTTTACGTTCAAGTGCAAAAGGATCTGGTGACTCCTTGCATGAGTTACTGCCCTTAAATGCTTTTGTGCTTAATATTAAACCTTATAACTTGAAAACTATAAGTCATAGAGACATGGGGTTAATTACAATGTGACCCTTGACCTTTGACCTTGAATTTGACTTGAAGGTCAAAGGTCAAGGTCACCTAAAAAAAAATTTTCATTTTCATTTTTTTTTTCTTCTTTTAAGCCATTCCTGGTTTCTTTTTAATGAAATTTAATTTTAAATAGATAAATATTAAATGAAATTGAAATTCAAAAGGTGGAAAGACCTCTTATTGTTCTGTGAACAATAAGTCTCCTAGTTATTATTATTTTTCCGTTATCGAAAATTGAACCGACAGAGTTCTTGAAGAACTTTGCAGTTCATGATACTTGCCATTAAAAGTCATTTCGAAAAAATACCCAACGCATATGACCTATGACCCCTTTCGGAGTTCTCGCCCCTTGTACGTAAAACCTTGTTATCGCTACTCCTTCGAAACCGTAAACCGTAGAAATATGAAACCTTCACTAAAGTCTTCGACTAATTGAGAGGACTTTGGAATCTATTCATTGTGAAAGTATTTGTAGACCCCTTCAATGAGTTATTGCCCCTGAAACTTTTTGAATTTTAGAAATTATTAAAAATTTTCAAAACGAAAAGTGATAAAGACATAGGACCAACTGCATAAGATTCATTGACCTTTGACCTTAAAATTCATATAAAGGTCAAAGGTCAAGGTCATTCCAAAAATAGAAATTTTGCTCTTTTTATATCTTTTTTTTTCTTTCAACATATACTTAATGTCTATGCATCATTAATATGTACTCTTAAAACTAGTTTCAAAGATTTCATTCTTGTCCCCTAACATGAACCCATTTAAAAGTTATTGCCCCTTGTGTTTAAAATCCTTGTTATCGCTACTCCTCTGAAACCGTAAACCGTAAAGGTATGAAACCTTCACCAATGGTTTTGCCTAATTATGGGGACTCTTCAATCTATTCATTGCGAAAGCATTCGATGACCCCTTCAATGAGTTATTGCCCCTGAAACTTTTTGAATATTACAAATAATTAAAAATTTCAAAACGACAGGTCGTAGAGACATGGGACCAACTGCATAAGATTTATTGACCTTTGACCTTCAAATTCATGTAAAGGTCAAAGGTCAAGGTCATTCCAAAAATGAGAAATTAAGCTCTTTTTATATCTTTTGTCTTTTAACATATACTTAATGTATATGCATCATTAATTTTTACTCTTAAAACTGTTTCAAAGATTTCATTCTTGTCCCCTAACATGAACCCATTTAAAAGTTATTGCCCCTTGTGCTAAAAATCCTTGTTATCGCTACTCCTCTGAAACCGTAAACCGTAAAGGTATGAAACCTTCACCAATGGTTTTGCCTAATTATGGGGATTCTTCAATCTATTCATTGTGAAAGCATTCGATAATCCCTTCAATGAGTTATTGCCCCTGAAACTTTTTGAATATTACAAATAATTAAAAATTTTCAAAACAACAGGTCGTAGAGACATGGGACAAACTGCATAAGATTTATTGACCTTTGACCTTCAAATTCTTTAAAGGTCATAGGTCAAGGTCATTCCAAAAATGGAAAATTTAGCTCTTTTTATATCTCTTTTGCCTTTTAACATATACTTAATGTCTATGCATCATTAATATGTACTCTTAAAACTGTTTCAAAGATTTCAGTCTTGTCCCCTAATATTAACCCTTTTAAAAGTTATTGCCCCTTTTGCGAAAAACCTTGTTATCGCTACTCCTCCGAAACCGTGGACTGTAGAGACACCAAACCTTCACTTATGTGTTAAGGGTCTTTAGGCCTAACTTCACTGTATAAATGCGAAAGGATCTGATGACCGCTTATATGAGTTATTGCCCTTTAAGTTCTTTGTACTTACTATTAAACCTTATAACTTGAAAAATATAAGTCATAGAAGCATGGGGGCAGCTGCATTGTGACCCTTTGACCTTTGACCTTGAATATTTTTTCAAGGTCAAAGGTCAAGGTCATTCTTTTTTTCGAATTTTTATTTTTTCTATACTTTAAAAGAGTTCTGGTTTCTTTTTTATGGAATTTAATTTTAGGAGTCAGGTATAAAACAAATTTAAAATTCAAAGAAGGTGGAAAGACCTCTTATTGTTCTGTGAACAATAAGTCTCCTAGTTATTATTAAGGTCTTCCGTCTTAACGGAAGACCTTATAGCAATTCTACTGTTTCTTATTAAGGTCTTCCGTCTTCACGGAAGACCTTATAGTTATTCTACTGTTTCTTATTATTATTAAGGTCTTCCGTCTTCACGGAAGACCTTATAGTGATTCTACTGTTTCTTATTATTAAGGTCTTCCGTCTTAACGGAAGACCTTATAGCGATTCTATTGTTTCTTCTTATTATTATTATTATTTTTCTGACGCGATTTCTCAAAGACTACCGGATGGAATTACATGAAATTTTCAGGACAGATGTGTTGTTAAATTGATTTGATACATCTGAGAGATTTTTTGGAAATTCGCTTCCGGTGCCAAGTTATGGACCTTTTTCTGATTTTTAAAATGAGATTTTGTCTACGGATTTTCTCAAGAACGGTAAAAGATATCAATGTGAAACTTTCAGAGATCATAGATGAAGATAAATACTATCCAGGACGCGACATTTCGTTTGTCGTCATTACTTCCGGTCGCCACCGGAAGCCAATTTAAAAAGTCCAATTTTTCAACTTTTTTTGTTTTTCAATATTTTTCGTTTATTTTTGGTATGTTAATAGAGACCTTTCTTATAACGCTTACTATACCATTTGTTTAAATATTGATAGATCTAAATCCTAGATATTAGCATTTAAAAATCTTAAGCATTCCAAGATGGCCGCTCTATCTGTAAAGTCCGACATT
>NW_026937426.1:0-80077 GCF_032062105.1 Saccostrea cuccullata | reverse complement strand
TATTTCAAGCTCACTGGGATACATCGTTTCGACATCAGAATGGAAATACATTTACCTACTGTGAATTGATAATAAGTCGTCATCAAATCTAAATTTTGAGTTGAAGGCCACAGCAAGTGTTTTCTTCTTTTCATGTATAGGATTTTGAATACATTCTGCTTTATATGAATACAAAAATATGTCTGCTCATAACGGAGTACAATTGCTATCCACGGGAATTCCGGATCCTGGTCCCCAAACACTTCATACATATTGCAATCAGAAACTTAAGTATCTTTTGAATATCAGAGTAGTTGTGTGTACAATCAGAATGTTTTTCAACAAAATAATTTTTCAAATGACAAGTAAAGTAAATTTATGAGTTTCATTTTCATTGAAAAAACTATTCTTTACATTTTATCGAATATAACAAGATATTCTATGTCTGCTTCATCTTTTACTACTTTTAATTTATTGACTCCTCAATGTATAACATTTGCATGTTACGAGGGCTGTTCGATAAATAATGTCCTCGGTGTTCAGAAAGAAACAAAAACAATAGTCAATGTTTTTATTTTAGTGATTTCCTTCAAAATACTCTCTTCTAACTGAAACACATTTTTGCAACCTTTTTATCCAGTTCCTAAATGCCTTTTTATACATAGTTTGGGGTATGCTCTTCATATTCTGAAATATACCAGATCCTATGGAGTTCCTAAGGTTGTACTTCTTTCCTGAGAGGTGTTTTTTTAACTTTGGAAAAGAAAAATTCACAGGGAGACAGGTCAGGCGAATAAAGTGGGTGTGGTAAAACATTAACCTTTTCCTTCTCTAAAAACTCTTTTACTATACGTGACATGTGTGCTGGCCCGTTGTCATGAAGGAGATTGATGTGACGGATGCCAAACTTTGGTCGCTACCTCTCACACACTCTTAACCTTTTGTAAACTTCTTCTTTGTAGACTCGTCCAGTTATCGAACGACCTTTCCTAATAGGAATCTGAGCCACAAGACCTTTGCTGTTGAAGAAAATACATATAACACTTTCTTAGTGCTTTGGCATATTTTGGCTATCCCTAGGCGCTTCGATCTTTTTGATAATCACATTTTGTTGTTAATTTTTCTTTGGGTTCAAAGTAATGAATCCAGGTTTCATCACCCGTTAGAAGTTCTGACAAACGTCGATCATTGCAGTTTTTAGTTTTTTTTTTCAATAATTGTTTGGATATTCTTACACCTTGTTCTTTTTGTTCATTTGTCAAACGTGCGGTATCCAACGCGCGCTAAGCTTTTTCAGGGCCAATTGTTTCTTCAAAACTGCGTAAACTGTGCCCGAAGATATGCCTACTAACTTAGCTAATTGTCTAACAGTCAATCTACCATCATCAGTAACAAGTTTTTGAATTTTAGCTATCATTGCATCAGATGTTGTTGTTCTTGTTCGACCAGGACGGGACTAAACTTTTACCTCCAGTTTACAATTTTTGATTTTTGATATCCACCTTTTAATTTGTCTATATGACAAACATTGATTTCCATAAACATCACGCACTTCACTAAATATTTCTGTGGGATGCTTACCAAGTAAAACAGCAGCTTTTATGAAGCTTCTTACTTCAGTCTTCTTCAACAATTATTTACTAGTATTTTTACATGCACTGTCTTGAATAGCCTTTGTTTTATAGGTTCTCAAAATTAAACTATATAAAACTATGTAAAACGTGATCACATAACCGGTTGTCAGTTGACTAAAGATCCATTCATGCGTTAAAACATATTTTATCATAATCTGACCCTTATTTTTCATGGAAAATAGTTCAGGGCATTACTCATTAAACAGCCCTCGTATATCGATAAACTGATGTTTATAATCGATCCCTTTGTAAACAATAGAATACTTTCAATCCATACAAAATATGAGACTAAATCCTCCTGACAAAGTCTCTTCCTAATTAATAAGTACTATAAGTAATGGTATGAGAACTCAATAGAAACAAAAGCATGTATATTGTTTTTATTTTGTATTGTTTGTGTAAACCTTTGCTATGTGCAAAACTATAACTATTTGCCTCATTGATAAAATTTAGAAGTCCAGATAGGTTTTGATTATATCGAAATGTTTCATACCTACTTATTAAAACAGTTTGTCATCCATTTTGCAACTAAAGATACGGATAAGCATATACATGTTCTTGATAAATCACACTTTCAATTTCATGGTCTTAGACGACTTATATTCATTACTGCAGGTCTGATTGAAAGCACTTCCAATAATTATTTACAAAGAAAAGACTTTATTCAGATGAAAACTCGCATTCAATTATCTGTTTTGTTGGGCTTGTGGCCTAAAATAAATAAAAAACAATTTAATTCGAAAATTGTCATAAATAGAATATGTACATATGCATATACAATCACATGGGTATAGAAATGTTATATTCACTGAGTATTAAAACATAAAAAACAATTTTATTTATTGCCTAAAAATGTTTTTTGTCGGAAAATGGCGACTTTTCTTTATCAGTTTTCGGTGTTACTTTTGCACTTTTGTTTACAATTGAAATCTGACAAAATGACATATGTTAATACCTGTGTATAAGCAGCAGCAGCAATAATAGTAGTAGTAGTAGTAAAAATACTAGTAAAAAGTAGTGTTATAAGTAGTAGAAGTAGAAATAGCAAAAGTACAAGTAATACCCCCGGTAGTTATACAATCATGTAGTAGTTGCAACATTAGTATTAGTAGTAGCTATTGTTTTTATTGCAGAGGGTTGTAGGAATATACATGTACTTGTAGTAGAAGAAGATGTACATATAGAAGAAGTTGTAGTGGCAATATAAGTAATTATTCTTTTATTATAGACAACAGCTATAAATAAATAAATATTTTCATTACCTAACAGCAATCTGTCTGACTGAAATTATATTTATAAAATCTGGACATCATGTAAAACAATTCAATTTTTAGTTATTTTGTGAGGTACTTAAAGCAATTATATAGGATCAAATAGATAACATGTAGCTGAGATTGCAGAAATGAAAGACATCTTCTATGAATGCTGATTTTAATTAAATGTATGCATAAATACATGTAGATAAATAAAAACCCTTTAGATTTATTCTCTTATATTATTAAGGTGTCTTCATACATGTTAAAGCATAATTCTAATGATTACTGTTTGTTACAATAAATATTTTTACATTTTATATTTCCTCCATTGATTAAAGGTGTGGATTTTATATGAAAATTTGTACAGGGCACAGGCGGATTTAGAGGGGGCAGGAGGCCCTCCTCCTTTTGTGTCCAAAATATTTATAAAATTCAATAGGCTTAAATCTTTTTTTATGTAGATGTGGGCCCCTACCCCGATCCCAAACTGGCCGCACCCTTTTTCTTCAAGATTACTGGATCCGCCACTGCAGGAGCCATATGATAATAGAAAAACAAAATATATGTGCCATATATCTTATAAGAAAGATAATCCGTTCATGAATACTGCGATTTAAAGTTGACACAGACGGACAAGAAATCGGTAAGTTTGTACACATATTCGAAGACATCATCAGGTAGTTAAAAATCTTTCAGAAAAGTAATAGTAAAAATGTATATTAAGTAGAATTTCTAAGGTTTGAGAGAAAGTCCATTCTCTAGATTCTTCATTTATCTTTTTTTGATTTTCACAAAAAAGTGAGTGGGTAAGTGGCGTTTACCTTTATTCTTTAGACTGATGAATCTTTTATATACTAGGACAGATACAGCTGTTCCTATCACCAGAGATACAATAACAACGACGACGATGATGACAATGGTGTTCATATTCACATCAGAGCCTTGAGTCTGCTCATCAAACGTACCATTCACTGTTCAAAAATGTTTAAAAATGAATCGAAGATCATCCTTTACGAGTTTTTAGCTACAATTTGATATTCTGTGAAACACGCGCAGGCGCGCGTAGAGTTTTGTGGAATTGTAAGGGTAACTCAAAATGAAAGAATTCAGAATAACATAACATAATTTTACATCAAAGAACATTACTTTCTCAGGGTCATTCGTCTTTTTTGCCATTGAATCAGTCAAAATCTGAAGGAAATTATTTTAAGGCTTAGAGTAACTTTTGAAATATCTTAACAAATCAACGAATTTTATGATTCATTTTCAACAAGTCTCCAACATCTTTTCAGACATATTAAATTAAAATTTACATGATATACAAAAGTTAAAAATGTATTTGCCAGATATTTTCTTAATTCTATATCTTAATAAATTATGTTTGAGAAAATAAAATGCATGTTACTAACAAATAGCGTTTACTTTTGTTAATATTTTTAAAAAGTTTTCAGGCTTTCAATTTTTTAAAACTTTTTCGACAAGTCTTGATTAAACTTCATACTTAATTATAGGAAAATTAAACTTTCTTTGGAATCTTTACATACCTGAAGTTGTAGGGAAAGATGCATTTTGTCCAGTGGAAGTAATAGTGTCGGTTGTAGAACTGACAGTAGTAGTGGATATATCATTTGTAATAGTAGAAGTATCGGTAGTGGAAATAGGGGTAGCAGCAGTATCAGTAGTGATGGCAGTTTTATCAGTACTAGTAATAGTAGCACTAGTTGTATCAGTAGTAGTGGTATCAGCTGGTCGTGTACATTGGGTGATGGTTGAGAACACATTGTTGTCACACTGATGGGTGGCGAAACTGGTACCCCCTATGTATCTCCCTGTGATGACACCCCCCTGATAATCAGCTTCATCGCTCGGAGGAACATTAACACCTGAAATTAATTACTTCTAAAATTTTATAATATTGTTTTAATGTTGCTTATAAGTTTCTTAATTATGATGATTTTTCGTTTTTCTCTACCTTGGTGCAGTCGGTATCAGCAGACGCAGCGAGTTACCTTGCAATAGACTGATGCTTTTCCAGACTGAATAAATTTTTCAATTTTTTGTACTTTCAATAGGAAAATTTATGGATGGTGCAAAAATGATAATAGACCAATGCTACAAACTTATATAGGTATCAAATTAAGTGAATAACTTTCATACTATCAAAGCAACACTTAAAATTACCTAGAATGAAAATATCCATCGAGGAATTATGCAGCGCTGCTCTTCCATATTCTGTAAAATTAGATCCAGAAGTACCCCCGTATGTAAGTACGACGTAATAATTCATTGAATCATCACGGTCTCCGTTGCCTTGCGTGAAGAAGCTCAACATCGTATACGTGATGGCTTTTTCTACATACCGAAGATTTCTATCATAAGTAGAATTTCCTTGTGTAAGAGCATTTATGGCACTGATCAAGTCAGATGCATTGGAGTACTGGTTTAGCGGAAAGGCGGTTACAGCTCCATCACCGAATGTTACTACTCCTATTCTTATTGCATTATCACCAATAAGCATTTTACTGACAAGAACTTCAAGAGCAGTTTTCATTTCCGTGAACTGAGTAGCGGTAACAGCGATCGTATCATCGATGATAAAGGCTATATCAAGTTTACAAGCTGGAACAGTAAAAAAAAAATTAAAGATACTCAACGTATACTATATATAGTACATTAACACAAAATATGGAAACTTATGAAAAGTCTGTACCTAGACATAATAATCAAAGAAAGAGGGCGTACACGGCGAGAACAATCCCCCGCTCTGAGATAATATTTTTCTGAATTTTCAAAAGTCAGGGAAAAGTAATATTTTTCTAAAAATCTTGTTTTCAGTAATGTCATCTTTAAAACATTTCATTATTTTATTTTACTGAACGACTTATTATTTGACAGTCTTTTTTTTTTCAAAGATGACAGTTAAGTATATTTAGTGGAAAATGGGTTAAGTATAGAGCCACAAATATTGAATTTTGAATATGAATGGGTCAAGTCTCTATTCTTCGTTAACCTTACATGATAGAGACGTAAATGTGAATCTATTTCATTAGTCCCAAAAATGGAATCTGAACCCATTCTATATGAAAATGTCACATTTCTGAAAAAAAAAATGTACGCTTTAACAAACCCGTTCATTTAAATCAATAATACATACATGTATACTTCGTAGCGTAGTGGTTAAAGGTGCATAGACACAGATTTGAAGTTCATATTGTCTGTATAATATACCTACTTTTATACATGTGTATTTTAATAGCATTTCACACAAAAATACAATGAAAATTTTATTTCATCTTAAAGTTAATTTTTGGATGGGTTTGATTGACACATCCTTGCACTCTCACAAATTTTACTTTTATTCTTAAGAAAAATGGGAATCTTGTTGTATATAAATGAAAAAAATATTAAGACCTTTAATCCAGAAAAATTAATTATATTAAGAGAAAAAATGTTAGAAAGCAAAACTTCTACACAAGTATCGTCATTCCGCCCTCAGTGTTGTGTACAGAGTCTAGCGAATTGATCACAACCGTTAAACGTACATACGAGGGTTGTCCTAAAAAGTCGCTGACAGTGTTAATAACTTTTTTAACACGCAACCGATACTAACCAAATTTTGCAGAGACATAATACATTCAATGTTCTTTAAAATTGTGAATTTTTTAAATATATATCTTTCATATCAATTTTATTGGGACGATTTATATGAAGGCCGATATGGTACATCGGCGCACGACCAAAATTCGGAATAATTTACGCATATATCTATTACATTTACTTTTATTTCATTGGTATTATGTAAAAGATTAAACTAAAATTTAAATCACTGAAACCAGAATCAAAATCTTAATAATATGTCAAAATTTCATATAAATAGCATTAGAAACAGATGACTGGTGGCATGATTTTCAAAGTATTGTTCAAATTGAGATTAATGAAAATGGCGTCGACGAACGTGTACCCGAGACATGTCGCATAATATACGTTCCGGGTAACTTGGCGTTCCGGCCGGAACGCTAAATACCTATAATATTGGTTCCGGGCCATAATAAACATTCCGGCCCACGTAAGATTGGTTCCGGCCGTAAAAAACGTTCCGGGCAACCAAGCACCTTATTAAACTCTCTATTTCTATTTAATATTGGCTGTTAATTTTAATTTTCTTCTTTCTTTTATACCTTCGTATATGATACAGCAGGATTTAATCGTAAGACATACATATGTTTACATTTAAGTCAGAATATGCGGTCTTTTTACCAGAGACATTATATATTTATTGATTCTGATTTAAATATTATATTAATCCATGAAATTCCAGTTGATTATTTTGATTCCTTGTAAACAAAAGAAGGTGTGAAACTTGTTTACATTGATATACCCCCATATGCTGTTTTACGACACACTTGGCTTCTATCGATACGAATAATTGCTCAGTCTTGCGAATCGCCGTAAGCACACATGACCACCCTGATCAGATGATAATGGTGATAGATTAATTATATTTACGATAAAATACTTTAATTATTGGGTAATATTTTCATTTCCTTACAATTTTTTAAACACCCATACATGTAGTTGCGTTTTTTTTAAACCAAATATATTAAAATACAAGAACATAATGGGAAACAGTGGATGCCGGTGTAAAGACGAATAATGACCCCCATAGAATAATGACCGGGGGTCATTTTTCGATAGAGAAAAATGACCCCCGGTCAATATTCTACGGCGAAAAATGACCCCCGGTCATTATTCGACGTCGAAAAATGACCCTTTTGCCCGTAGAAAAAGCGTCACCACCCTAAAAATTTGCAGAACCCACGTGAAGAAAAATGAACCCCGTAGAAAAATGACCCCCTGTGGATTAAAGCTGAAATTTTTAGGGGGCATAAAAAAATTAGATAAAGAAGCATTTTCGGCAAAATGCCCACCCGAACTTATTGGGAATATGTTGATCTCATAACATTATACATTTATAGCTATATTTTAAGGTCAATGCGATGATTCACAATCTAAAGGAGTAAAAGATTTATCGAGCCTAAAGGGTTAGGTAAACATTGTTTTTCGATGGTGAAAATCATCATACTGACAGAAAAAATCAGCAGTATTATATATTATTATATCCTCCGCTTGAAAAGCGGGAGGGTATATATATAGTGATCGGAATGTCCGTCCGTCTGTTACGCTTTGGGGTATCCATCTCTAATCCGCAGCTCCTCTTATATATAAAAAGATGTGTTTGTGAAACAACTATGCCCCTGTATGGCAATATAGCGAAGATTAAACTTTTCTTAAATGGAATTTAAAGAGGCTGGGTGGTCGTGGCCATTTTTAGACTATTTTGATCTCCATTAGAAGAAGAGCGCCATATAAAGATATAATAAAATGACCAAATTTTAAAGCTAAAATTTATAAAATTTTTCTTTGCCAAGTGATAGTTGACAGCTTAAGATATCATATCCCAAAATTTAAGTTATCTGGTGGTTAATAAAAAAATTATTAGTTGACCCACTAGCCTCCTTAAGTATATCGGTACCCAACGTAGGGTCTTCTCACAAGAAATACAATTGCAAAATAGTAAAGACCTAGCACCACTTGTTCAAAAGTAATGGTTAAGGATAAGTTTTTTGAAAGGTAGGTCAAACTCAAAGGTCAAAGGGTCAAAGTTAATGGTTTCTTAAGAAAGGTATAATGTAACAAGGATTACATAATTATGTGAAGTATGAAAACCCTAGCCCTTACCGTTCAAAAGTTATGGCCAAGGTTAGTTTTTTTTCATAAGTACGGAAATCTCCAAGGTCAAGGTCAGAAGGTCAAAGTTTTTAGTATCCAATGAAAGGTCATGCCATAAAAAATATATATGTGAAGTATGAGAGTACTAGTATCTACCGTTTAAAAGTTATGGCCAAAATAAAAATTTGGCATTTTTGTGTAAAATGTGACAAACTCCAATGTAAAGGTCAAATTTAGTGGTAACCAAAGTAAGGTCTTGTCACAAGAAATACACATATTCAGTATGAAAGTGATAGCTCCAATAAATGAGAAGTTATGGTAGACAGACAGACAGACATACAGACGGACACGATAAAACTATATACCCCCGAATCTTCAATTACGTGGACATAAAAAGAAATGGTCTTCAATTAACTTTTCATATTATGATACAGTATAAAGAAAAGGTTACAAAAACGAAAATGTTTGTTCTGATTTTCATATTAAATTCTCTGAAAAATATACTCAGAACTGAGTAAAAGGGTAGAGTAAAACAAGAATTAAGAAATGTTATGAATACTGTGTGCTAAATCAAAAGGTTATGTCTAAATGTATAGTTTTCGCATTAGAATGTGTATTTTACACTAGCCCATAGCTTTACAGAGCATATTTTTAGGTGTTATACCCACCCGACCCCCTTACTTATTTAGGAGGAAGTCGATTATCAACGAAAGCAACAAAAAACTACCCTACATTTATTTTTCTATAAGGAGGGACTAAAAATAAGCTTAAAATGATCTACTATTCTACTAATTTTCAACTGTTACTTTACCACAATACTTTCAAGTATACCCCCACCAACATTTAAAGTATGCTTTAATCATGGCGAATTAAATTACGATATGATAGTACTTGTGTGAAGGCTTAACTTCATTTCAATATTTTATCTAAAGCCTTTTTCAGTGTTATTGAAAGGTATAAAGTTTTATTTACTACAGTATGTTTTTGCTTTTCATTCATTATTATTTTTTTTGTTTTGATTTAACGTAATGTTTTTTTTTTTGGGGGGGGGGTATAAAAAGAATATGTATTTGCAAAGATTTAAAATATTTAATCATATAATGATAGCCTACATGTATAGGATGGAACATATTAAAAATATACAGCATCGAGGCGTCCTGTCATCCATTTCTATTTTTACTCAGTCGTCCGAATGAAAACCTTATTAATTCGAACAAATTACTTATTTGTACGCACCGATATTAATTCGTCTGCTAAAAATTTCCACTTTTTCCCAACAAATATTTTTTTTCTGCAAAAAAACGTATCAATGGAGTCAGTTAAGAAAAAATATATATTTAAAATTTCATCTCCAGCGTGCGTTGGATCCATTTACATGTGCCATCTTTGATTTTCTAGGTTTGCTCCTTTATCAGAGAAATGAAGATTAATTGAATGAATTTGAATAGCTCCAAACTAATCTGTCAATATTTCGCCAGAGAGAAATGAGGAACCTTATTACCCCTACGTGCTAAGAAGAACAAAGATCAAATCATAGACCTAAATCGCTTTAGGTCTATGATCAAATTTATTCGAATAAATGCATGAGTTACTCGAAGGAAGAACAATTATAATTTACAGCATATTTTTCCCTTTCATCTGTTATAAATGTTGTATCGCTTTAAAGGGGGTCATATTTCAATGGGGGTCAATTTTTTATAGGACTAACAGATAAAATAATGACCCCTAGGACTCTTTTTCTACAAAAAATGATTTTTTTTTCTACGGGTGGGGGTCATTTTTTGTCGTTGAAAAATGACCCCCCGGTCATTATTCGATGGGGGTCATTATTCGCCTTTACACCGGATCTAATATAAAAAGGGAATTTATCATTTAAGCATTTAATACGAAGGAAAAGTGTTTCCTGTTTGTTGATTATTTTTCTTCGTCAGGTGAAGTTTTTTTTTTTTTTTTTTTTTTTTTTAATTTTAATGTTATATGTCAACAAAACATGATCAACTTGGAAATGTTTCAATGACACGGCTAAAATCTTTTGAATAAAATTCAACTCATTTTTATTTATGCACGTAAGTACAAGTACATTTGTATTCATTTGTAAAAATAACACTGAAGAAGAAATGTATTACAGACACAGATCTGTATTTTACTATTTATATGAACAGCATCGTGAAGTCTGCTCACCCCCCCCCCCCCTCCTTCCCCTGCAGTGAACAGTAGATAAAAACTTGATTTGCTCGGTATGAAATTTTCTATATTTTAATTAACATTTTGTTGGATGTGTTCAACAAACAAAGGAGTCTTAGTGGGGAAGGCAACCGCGAACGTTTGTTCTATCACCTACCTGATTTTTCAAAAGACATCTTTGAATGACTTTTCCTATGGATATAATAGACTTTTTTACGAACTTTCAAAAACTATAATTATTTGGAAAAAAGAAAAGGTTTCTCTTTAATTCTGATGAAACGTGTATTTCCGCTCTAGAACTCGATGGGAATGTAAAATCTTAATTTAAAATGAAAACCTGCAGGCATGCTTATGAAGCTATCTTAGGACTAAGACATCTCTTAAGACGAACTTACGACATGTCTTAGTCTTAAGTGAGGCCATCGAAGCTACCCTATCTTAGGAGACCTCCTAATCTTAGTCCTAACTTTAAAATGACTGCGGACATGTCTTAAGTCATATCTTAGGTGATTTTAAGAAACGTTGGTGTCAGGAAAACAATTAAGAATGTTTTTTGTGTAAATAAATCAACTATTTACTGTAAATTAATGATTTCTTTAATGTACTAAATCAATTTATGAACATCATACCGTGTGAATATATGTATATACCTGTACAAATAGAAATGGAGAGAACAGTTAATAAAAATGCACTCATTAATTGACATGTATGCATTTGAATATTAAATCATTGAAAAAGATTTATTCAAGCCCTTTCGAAATAGATAAAAATATACAATTGATTGTTTTTATTGGGACAAAAACGGAGGGATGGGGGGGGGGATACATTCAAAAGATCTAAACCAATCTGCTGCATTTATTGGTTTAAGCCGATGTAAATAATAAAAACAGCAGAGAAACAACACATATTCAAAAAATTAAAGAAAGTTTATAGAGGTGACTTCCTCTTCATGGAGGAGAGAGAGAGAGAGAGAGAGAGAGAGAGAGAGAGAGAGTCTGTTGATCAACTTGGACAAAGAACAAGAAAAGATGTTACATGTATGCCTTATATCTTTTCTAAAATACTTATCCAATAATACAAACAACTATGAAAAGAAAAGTTACTTGTGTATTGTCATGTAGCTCCGCTTTTCTGTTTCTGCTAAATGTAAACTAGATTGTACACAAATAACTCTATTATATTACTCTCTTTTTTTTTTTACACAAAACTTGGATAAAAATGGACTAATCTGCTAAAGATATATGTATGCAATAGAAATCGATGAAAATGAATTTAAAAAAAAATACTTAAACATATCAGTCTTAAATTCAAACATGCTTCTAAAAAAAGGAATAGGGATACACCCAATAAAGAAGTACTAACTCAGAAATGTTCTTAATAAATAAGGAAAATAAAAACTTTAATCGCCTCCAAACCTGATTTTTTTTTTTTTGGGGGGGGTCACATATATGATTATACAAAACATGTATTCGCATATGGTTTTAGATGCTAGATTTGCTCGCATACTCGCTAGTAGCTACACTAAGGGTAGCGAGTATGCGAGTGGATCAAAATTTAATTCGATTGTTTTATTAAATTCTAATTAAATAACTAAGGGGGAGCTAACACCCCCGCCCCTTCTAGATCTACACATGATAGTAACTTGAAATAGGAAGTTCAGTAATTGCAACCCGGAACGTTTATTATGAGCATAATTTTTGGTTCCGGGCTAACTTAGCTTTGTAACAAAATGGAAAAGAAACAACTTAGTAGCAAAAATATATGAAATATCTTTCAGTAATTACATCCCGGAACGTTAATCATGACCATGATTCTTGGTTCCGGGCTAACTTGGCTTTGTCAAAAACTGGAAAACAAACAACTAAGTAGCAAAAATATATGAAATATCTTTCAGTAATTGCAACCCCGAACGTTTATTATGAGCATAATTTTTTGGTTCCGGGCTAACTTAGCTTCCTCAAAAGCTGGAAATGAAACAACTACATGTAAGTAGCAAATACATATGAAATATCTTTCAGTAATTGCAACCCGGAACGTTTATTATGACCATAATTTTTGGTTCCGGGCTAACTTGGCTTCGTCAAAAATTGGAAAACAAACAACTAAGTAGCTAAAATATATGAAATATCTTTCAGTAATTGCAACCCGGAACGTTTATTATTACCATAATTTTTGGTTCCGGGCTAACTTGGCTTCGTCAAAAATTGGAAAACAAACAACTAAGTAGCTAAAATATATGAAATATCTTTCAGTAATTACATCCCGGAACGTTAATCATGACCATGATTCTTGGTTCCGGGCTAACTTGGCTTTGTCAAAAACTGGAAAACAAACAACTAAGTAGCAAAAATATATGAAATATCTTTCAGTAATTGCAACCCCGAACGTTTATTATGAGCATAATTTTTTGGTTCCGGGCTAACTTAGCTTCCTCAAAAGCTGGAAATGAAACAACTACATGTAAGTAGCAAATACATATGAAATATCTTTCAGTAATTGCAACCCGGAACGTTTATTATGACCATAATTTTTGGTTCCGGGCTAACTTAGCTTCGTCAAAAATTGGAAAACAAACAACTAAGAAGCTATAAAATATGAAATATCTTTCAGTAATTGCAACCCGGAACGTTTATTATTACCATAATTTTTGGTTCCGGGCTAACTTGGCTTCGTCAAAAATTGGAAAACAAACAACTAAGTAGCTAAAATATATGAAATATCTTTCAGTAATTGCAACCCAGAACGTTTATTATGAGCATAATTTTTGGTTCCGGGCTAACTTAGCTTCGTAACAAAATGGAAAAGAAACAACTAAGTAGCAAAAAATATGAAATATCTATCAGTAATTGCATCCCGGAACGTTAATCATGACCATGATTCTTGGTTCCGGGCAAACTTGGCTTTGTCAAACACGGGGGAAAAACAACTAAGTTGCAAAAATATATGAAATATGTTTTATATTCATCAGAGACAGGGGGGAAAGTACAGAAAGGACATTACATGTCATTTATTTTAATAGAATAGTTTTTTTTTAATTGCATGAGATTTAAAGATACTTTTTCCTCTATATCGTAAAAAATAGTTATTGCATATAAAGTAGAGTAGTGTTTGTTAAACGCAGACAATTGGGAACGTTCTGGGTCATGAACGTCGTCAAACAAGGTGTATTCTCTACTGTCTAAAATGTAAGGTGATCTTTTAACTAATTTAATTTTGACTAAAATTTGAATCTGCTAAAGAAAACGGACAGTAGTGAATTTAAATAATTCCCTTAGTCAAGAGTGATTTTTCAGTATAAAGATATATTTATTAGGATGTTAATAGCCTCATGTGAAGCAGAATAAGGGATCATGACGTTATGAGAGACGTAAATTACGCTTGCTTTCGTGCGCCGATGTGCACTTACATGGTTTCTTTATTTTTTCAAAGTTTTCTTATTTAACGTGGTATCGTCATGAAACTTGAAATGCTATGACATACTTGACATACATGCTATGCTATATTACTTTTTGCTATGACAAGAAAAGAAATTTGATTTAGCAAAGAAAAAATAAACTATGTTCCCTGTCTACGACTTTTTGGAACAACCCTCGTATATAGTTTTTTGTAAACATGGCACTTTTACTTTGAATTTTCTGGATTATAGCTTTAATATTTTTCAAGACCGAACGCGTTAAAGGTGCATGGACACAGATTTGAAGTTTATATTTTCTATATAATATTACGGCTTATATATTTTAATGGCATTTTACACAAAGATATATTAAAAATCTTATTTCATATAAAAGTTATTAAAACTTCAAAAATTTTTGACGGGTTTGATTGACATATCCTTGCACTTCACAAATTTTAATTCTATTCTTAATACTTAGGAAAAATGGCAATCTTGGTTGTGTATAAATGAAAAAATATTAAGACTATGATCCAGAAAATTCAGAATAGAAATGTTCGAAAGCAAAACATACACACAGTATATTGTCAGTCCGTGCAGTTGTGGTGAGCAGACTTTAACAATTGAACACTCCCGGTGAATCCTAAACATTAACAATAACAGAGCTCGTGCCCTGTTACAAAAACTGTGTAAGTTCCACGGGTGTGTTCAATTTGCTAAACTCTGTATATAACACTAAGTGCGGAATGACGATACATGTGACGTGGTTTTGCATTCGAACATTTCTACACTGAATATAATTTTTTTTCTGGATTAAAGTTTTAATATTTTTCATAAGTACACAACAAGATTGCCACTTTTTCTAAGTATTAAGAATAAATTTTAAATTTGTGAAAGTGCAAGGATGGTCAATCAAACCCATCCAAAAATTTGAAGTTTTAATAACTTTTATATGAAATAAGATTTTTAATATATTTTCCTGTGAAATGCTCTTACAATATATAAGCCGTAATATTATATAGAAAATATAAACTTCAAATCTGTGTCCATGCACCTTTAACGTGTTCGGTCTTGAAAAATATTAAAGCTATAATCCAGAAAATTCAAAGTAAAAGTGTTCAAAAGCAAAACATACACACAGTATATTGTCAGTCCGTGCAGTTGTGGTGAGCAGACTTTAACAATTGAACACTCCCGGTGAATCCTAAACATTAACAATAACAGAGCTCGTGCCCTGTTACAAAAACTGTGTACGTTCCACGGGTGTGTTCAATTTGCTAAACTCTGTATATAACACTAAGTGCGGAATGAAAGTGCAAGGATGTGTCAATCAAACCCATCCAAAAATTTGAAGTCTCAAAAACTTTTAAATGAAATAAGATTTTTCATATATTTTTCTGTGAAATGCTCTTACAATATATAAGTCGTGATATTATACATAAAATATTAAATTCAAATCTGTGTTTATGCACCTTTAAGCACAAAAACTAAATACCTTGCGTGTATACTGGAGGCTGATAACAGGTGGTAAGTTGTCCTTTCACTGTATTTTTAATGTTTATTAAGTTGTTATAAAAATTTATATTTGTATATTTGGAGTTATCCCCACAGGAACCAACAGTCTCCTTGTAAGTCGTAGCGTAACTTGTCCCAATATCTAAAATAGTTAAAATGAAAATGTTATTTCGGATAACATGATCTTTTTTGAACCTGTGAGAAAAAAAAACAGATTATGTATCACATATTAATAAATTTAACGGATATTGACTTACGAACGCCAAATATGATATTGTCCCCACTGCTTCTAATAATCCTTGCTGTTGTGATTGGATCACTGTAATATGGCCCAACGATAAAGACATAATAGTTAACAGCATCCGCGCGATCTCCACCAGCAGCCGTAAAGACATAGTCACGAGCATGAATTAATCCCTTATCTACATAATGAGTGTTGCTAGACGTCTCTGAAATTCCTTCAATTGCCCTTTTGACGGCCTCGGAGCTGGTATGAGCAGTAAGTCCAAACTCTGTTCTTGCTCCGCTATCAAATACCACAAAACCTACCCTGACGCCAGTTGAAGAAATCGGTAGATCCTCGACTAACTCAGCCACAAATCTTTTTATGAAGCGAAGGTTAAAATTTTCAACGATGAAAACTATGTCAAGCTTGCAAGCTGAAAATAGACAAAACACATATGATTGAAAATTTCCTAAATCTTTGCAGTCATATAGTTTAATTTTTAATTCAAGCTTGACAAATACTAGCTGAAAAATAAAACCTCATTTATCTAATATATTTAGAAAGGACATAAGATGGTTATTCTAATGAAAAAAATATGTCTACTTAGCTACGAGTTATAGCAGAATAAATATTTTGGTAAGATATAATATACATATTATAGCACCATATGACACCCAGACATACCTACTGACGTAGGACCAGGAAAAGCAGACGTTGGACAGACAGCGATTTTTGTGAGAACGGTGTTGAATTTTGTAGCTAGGTCTGCTGGGGAGGTTGCCTCAACGTATCGAGCAGTGCTTCCAGCGGCGGACTTAAGATCATTTGCTAAAGTCGTGGTTGGGGAAATACCTGAAGTTAGAGGTAGAACAATAAGAGACACTAGCTTTACTACCGCATAGAGGAGTATGCCTTGTATATGCTTGTTCATGTTTAATTTGTAGTCGTCAAATATTTGTATGCCATTTCATTCCATGAAAACCTTTTCCATTTACTTTTACCAGGGAATAGCATATCGTTGCTTCGTATATATATTTCGGGAATTTTCACTTATTTGTGTTAGAATTATTCCACTATCACTTGTTAATGATGCTTATGTGTACCAACTTATTCGCTACTCGAGAGCTTCTTGTAAGTACTTTTACTTTTAAGAAAGACATGCTTTTAACCGACTTTATGTGACTAAGATTTCAACAACTGTTAGA
The DNA here is from genome assembly GCF_032062105.1 of Saccostrea cuccullata. NCBI lineage: Eukaryota > Metazoa > Mollusca > Bivalvia > Ostreida > Ostreidae > Saccostrea > Saccostrea cuccullata. Next base: position 62,957 of record NW_026937426.1, on the reverse strand, counting down.
GTAGACATGTCGTACATTTTAAGGTCTTTACAATGACATTGTTAGCAAATATTGCCTATTTTGGCTTTTAACTGATATACATGTATTTCATACCAATTGTTAGGATTTGATTTTATACTGAATTGAATAGGAAAAAAATTCTATTTAAATTTTTAAAAGATTTTCTAAAATCAATTACTGATCTCTATCTTCACTTTTTAGATTATATGACAGTGCTACTGAGCTATCGGATAAATAAATGATGTTAAATGCAGGAGGAAAGTCTTACTACTGGGAATAATGTCAAAGAAACTCACAGGTGCTTGAGGACAGGACCCCACCCACCCCCAATATAGACCCCTGGGCCTGTTCGACTTTTTTCACAAAAATTATATATGGATGACACATTTGTGATAGAATCTATCCTATCAATTCAGAAAATTTGCTTAAACTTACATTTTATAAAAATATCTACCCTCTCTAGATTTTTATATAGAGAATGTAGGGTAGATTTAATAGAACGTTTGTTTTAGGTAATTTTTCGATTTGCTGGTACAGATCTTATCACAAATAAGGCAATGACAGATTTTTTATGAGAAATATTTAATGAAAAGAAGATATTTTTATAAATTGCATTTTTAAAAGGGCATAACTCTCACATGCAAATCAGGTATTTGAAAAATAATTAGAGACATTTCATTTGCATCGGCGGTTTAGAACTCTGTTCTCCCAATACATTTAAAAGACATTTTTTAAAGTGTATATCAACCAAATTTCTTCAAAAGTTTAATTCAAAACAGTGTCTCAGACTTTCTGCAGAACTGTGTATTTTGGTAAAAAGTCGTCTCCTCGTCACTTCCGTTCACTAAGCAAAAACGCTGACTGTAGCCTGACATCCTTTCGAAAACTTGGTCATAACCACTGTTAAAGTGCCTTAACCTTCATGACAGTTAGTGGTTAATGAAAAGAATATTCAATCTGCAATATGAGTTGTTGATTTTAGGACTTTGTTTAGATTTATGAGACGATTCAACCAAAATTCTCGGCAGTGCCTCTCAGTTTGCAGACGAAGTTGGCAACCTTGTTATATAGAGAGGGTAGATATTTTTATAAAATGTAAGTTTAAGCAAATTTTCTGAATTGGTAGGATAGATTCTATCACAAATGTGTCATCCATATATAATTTATGTGAAAATAGTCGAACAGGCCCGGGGGTCTATATTGGGGGGGGGGGGGTCCTGTCCTCAAGCACCTGTGGTTTATCATAAAGCTTTCTTGTAAGGTTACAATTAACGTTTTTTTTAAGTCAAATATCTAAATATGAAACAGATGTGTTAAAACTGTTGTGTATCTTTTTTAAATGTCGTCTTTCGGACCACAAGGTATGTTTTATGTATCAAATTTTGAACAAATTCAGCTTCATTTGAATGCAAAAATAGTTTTCCTAATAAATGTGACGCGGAGCAATTTGCTTCCCCTGTGATGTTTCAACAGGTTGTTTGAAGAACCGGTCTCCAAAAACCACATAGATACATGTATTGTCAAGAAGAAACTCAAGCATCTTTTTAATATCAAATTAAGAGTACTTTTGTGGATGCTTTTAAACCAAACAATTTTGCAAATGATCATTGACAGAATAAGAAAAATTTACGATTTTTTTTTAGTTAAAAGCAGCTGTCAGTGACGTCGGAAATCCAGGAGTATGATTTATCGTTAATAATGGTAGTCTATGAAGTTAAAAAATCGTAAGTTTTATTATTATAGATTCATTAACAATTTTGTGTGTTCAAATTTTCCGAATGTTCGTTGGAATTTTTGAGTATCTACATCTGATTTACATCACTTCTAGAACATCACTTCTCAAATATTTTGTTGCAGTTTTCCTGAAGTTTCTTTTCACTGCTGTTAATTTTTAAGTGAGGAGTAAATAAAAGAGAGTTGGAAGAACATTTACTTAATTCAGACATGTATCTTTGTAAGTATTTTTATGAAGTTTAGGATCCGATTAAGATATGTATGGTGATTCATTTTCTTTGGTTGACATAGGAGTTAAAAAGATGTCCTCCCTAGGAAGAGAATTTTGGGTACAATTTGGATTACCACGACTACACTTCAATAGCAGTTCCTCTAAAAACACAATTAATTTATAGAAATAATAAATCTTACAAACCACAGTCCTTTTGATCGCTTAAAAAATTATGTGTGTAAAAAAGATAAAGGTATGGAACTCTTACACTGGGTACCCAATTTCGCTAATAAAATATTTTCTAATCATATGCTCTAAAATTTTACTTTCTATTTAAATCTATTCATAGATAATCAATTTTCATTTCTACCGAAGCTCATTCCGAAATTCCAAATACTTCTCGTGATATTCTGATATCAATTCCAAAAATGACCTACTTTTTTTTACTCGACATTAGCTTGGGCTCTCGTCATTTACATGTAAACAGACGGTGTTTGAAGTGCAGGGAAGAGTTGCATAGTATTTTCAAAATCTTTCAACATTTTAAAGTTGATTTCTTACTCCGATTGTAAGGCTAAGTCCGTAGTAATTCCTTGCGCGAGAAATTAATTTGAAAGCGTCTATATCAACAACTGCGCCGCCATGTTGATTATGAATGTAAAAGAAGCTATGGTTGAATTTTTCCCGGAATGTATAATATACCTTTCGATTTTAAAAACAATTAGATCGAAAAAATGTTGTTGGTGACTTAGTAAGTTCATATGATCAAATTAGAGAAAATCTTGTAAAGCTCGAATGCAAATGAGCAAATATGCATCGAGTGTAGAGTAAAATCCAGGGAAAATTTGTCCCTTCGTTCCCGCTTAACAATTAGTGTAGCTCTTCAAAAGCCCAAACTGATGTCGAGTAAAAAAATAAGGTCAATTTTGGGATTTATTTCAGAATATCTCAAGAAGTATACGGAATTACGGAATGAACTTTGGTAGTAATGAAGATTGTTTATATATAATAAATAGATATGGATAGAAAGTAAAATTGTAAAGCATTTGATTTCAAAGAATTTTATTGGCGAAAGTAGGTACCCTATGAAAAGAGTTCCATACCTTTATTTTATTTTTACACGTCATTTTTTTTCTAAGCGATCTAAAGGCCTGTGTTACAAACAAAGAAAATATTCCTACCTGCTTTGTCAGATGGGACAATGTACTATAAACTGATCGTGTTATTCATACTAAATCTTTTTTTTTACTGCTAGATTATTGAAAGTAGAAGGATAGGTGGTTTTCATTTTGTCCTTATTTAGCTTGGAACGAGAGTTTAACATACACATGATACCTTAAAGTCATTTTGACAAAGTTTTAGAGTTTTCTTTTTTCATGCCAGGCCAATTTATAAATGAACATAATAGAACTTGATTTCCCAATTAAGATATTGCAAAAATACAAAGAGCTTACATTTGGATTAATGTATAACTTTAAACACTTTATTTACTTATCAGCAATGATGTCAACATAATATAGAAGAAGGCGTCAGACAATTTTTTGACTAAAATATGTGGTGTACAACAATTCATGTTAAACTTTAGAATAATAAAACTAAAAAACTACAAAATTATCAAGAGAAACATAAATTTTAATGTCTTACCAATTCCAAAAACCTGATTTTTTGCCACCTGTCGTATACTGGTTCCAATATCTGCACCGGGATGTGTAGGGCTTGATTTACCAACAATAACAAAATATTTATATGCTTGAAATCTGTTTCCATTTGACAATTTAACAAAATCGTAAAATGCAACACGTAATGCCTCAGCCAGGTCAGTTGTAGTAGAGGCGCTTGGTATTGTTAATGCCGTAATAGCGGTGTCCAATGATGCCGCTGTAGTATAAACGTTAAACTTGAAATTCTGGTCGATAGCATTATCATAGGATATCACCCCAACTTGTATATTAGTGGTTGAAATTTGCATAGTCCTCACTAAATCCCCAATAACCGATACTAATTCTGAATAAATAGAAGAGGTGTATGAGGAGGCCTCTATAATGAACAGGATGTCAATCTTGCAGGTTGAGACTGAAAAAGTGAACATGCATCTGAATTCTTGTAAAAAAACTCCATCCGTAAATCATATTAATTTAAATTAATTTAAGTAAGCATAAAAAGACACAAGGTAAATCCTAACCGGAACAGACAAGTGGGTATCCCGTCCAGAACTTTCCGTAACATCTACGTTGTGTGTTCCCAGCAACCTGTTTGTATCCTGAGTTACAGGCGTAAGTGCTGACTCCATTACAGCCTGTAGCACTTGTGGGAACGTTCACGTTACTATTTAGTTCATGAGTGCACGCAACATCTTGAGAAGGAAAAGAAATTTTAAAAAAAATGTAATACATTCAAGGTATTTTAACATAAAAGCAATCCGAATCAAAAATAGAAAATAAAAAGTCGAAAATGGTCTATAAATCAATAACTCGGGGCCTCTACAAGGTACATGTAGCTTTTAAGAAGAACGATTCTCTTTTTCAGAAATGTTCTTTGTTGTCTCGAGCTCTTTAGTTCTATGCACAAAAACTATATTTGAGGAACCTTCTTCTTTTATTTCAGACTTCAAACATATAATATGTTTGTTTGTATACTATATTAAGCATACAATGTTACACGAGGAATGATCCTCTATCAATTTCGATTAATAATACCATACTATATCCATTAATCTTAATAAAGATTATATTTGAGGAACATTCCTCTATAATTCAAATCAAACAAAGTCATACAACAATCATCAATCTACATTTAAAATTTAAAATATGAACACAACAATATACATGAATCCGAACCCATGAATTTGAGGAACGTTCCTCTCCTAACTGTTGAAACTGGTATCATAAGAGGAACGTCCCTCTCCTATTGTTGGCACTAGTTTCACAGAGTTCCTCTATTATTTGTTAACACATGCTCCATAAGAGGAACGTTCCTCTCCTATTTGTTGACATTGGCCTCATATATACGAGGAACGTTCCTCTCCTATTGTTGGAACTAGTTTCATAGAGGAACGTTCCTCTCTTTATTGGTCACACTGTCTTTATAGGAGGAACGTTCCTCCACTATTTGTTCCACTCATAACTATAAGGTCACAAAGTTTTCATACGAGAAACGTTCCCCTCCTACTTGCTTGCACCGACTTCATGGAGGGATATGGAGATAACGAACAGTATTCAATATCGAAGTCCATAAAACAATAGAAAACAGGAGCAGAGCAAACACAGACCTCCGATCGGTTACACCCGCCGTGTGCTCCTTGTCATAATCGGGAAATGACGAAAAAATCCGTCGTCAATTCAGTGTATAAATAATGGACAAACAATTAGTATGAAAATGTCAGTCAGCATTTGACTTAATGATAGATTGTATTTGCTGACAAGGTCAGTGTATCAACCATAGAACTTACGAAATAATGACTTTAAACGAGACTGCTGATATTCTTGTTTCATCAACTTGCTTGTCAATAATTTACCTCGTTTTAGAAATTGTTCATACGTAGAGCATGCTCTTGCATATAAGAAGAACTATAAAAAACGGATTGGCTAAAAATAGATCCTGGTCACAATTAGTGCCCTTTTTAACAGTTGTACACCCGAACATTCAAAAAATACTGTCAATAAGGAAATATAGAGAAATACATAAAAAAGATAGTAATAAATTTGTTTACAAACCGTTTAAAAATCTCCATTCACCGCTTGAGCCCCAACCTGTCTTTATGAAGATATATTTAGCATCAAAAGGAGTGGAACGTGTACAACTCAAGATTATGTTGCTGCCGACTGTACCGCCCTTGCCTGCTCGGATATAATTCCCTTCCCAAGAAATCCAGAAACTGTCGAAGAAGGTTTGATCCAAAACAGATTGGGAATATGAAGCACATTCTGTACCTCCTATGACATACCTGATGACAGACATGGTATTTGCCCATCCCCCAAAAATGATTTCATAATGTGTACCACAGTTATCACAATCGTCGGTACCGATGGCAATGTGTATGTCATTGTTTGCTCTGGCTCTGAAGGTTAGAGATGTCCTCCCTTTGGCTAGTATACAACTGGATGTCAGACTGACATAAGTTCTGTCGTCTGGTGTATTTTTGCTGATTTCAGTGGATGCTATTAATAGTAAATAATATAAAACTCTTAAAATAATCTGAGTAAAAATTCATCCTTACATTCATTTCAACATGGAAGCTGGATATAAAATCTTTAATTGGGTGCAGATATTCTTAAAGCTTAACTTAAATTATATGAGAAGTATCAATATGGATTATATTTGGTAATTTTCGCTTCTTTGATTTCAGTCCGGTAGTACAATTGCTACAAGTTCTTTTTATATATTTCGTCGTACATGTACGTCGTGTGTGAACAGTTTAACATTCTCAATTTTTTCTATGAAACAACTGAATCAATTTCCACCAAATTGGCAAAAAGCATCTATGACTGAACAGTGGTGAAGGGAATTAAAATCATAAAATATGAAAATCATGGACCCCCAGGGGCATGAGGGGTGGGTCTGAAATAAACCATTGAAATGAATGCAATCTTTCAAAATCTTCTTCTTTAAGCACTCAAACTGTTTGCATGATTGTAGTCAGCATTACGCCCGAAATTGTGATATCCATGTCCCCAGAATTAGGCGTTCTAGTGTAAGGACGGGACTCTAATGTTTATGTATTAAAAGTGCATAATATGTTTGAATTTGTTTGTCTCTGCGTACGGTTATTAAAGCAATGAACTATGTCCATAGTTATGACGAGAAAGGATGCCTCTTTTGAAAATTATGAGTTATTTTAGGGTGAGTCTCTAATGCTTAAATAGTGAAATAAATAAATTGTTTTAAAATCTTCTCTGCTTTTGGGTATGATGAAGAAGGACGCCTCCTCAAAAATTGGGAATCTCAACCCCTAGATCAGGGACCCACAAACAATGTTCATAGTTATAATAAGGAAATATGCCTCCTTTGAAACTTGTGAATTTCATTGTCCATGGGTCAGTGGATATGGTGTTAGGGCTGGGTTCTGATTATATAGTAAAACTGCATTGATTCTTTGAAAACCTTTTCAACTGCTCTTGGGTATTGAAGCAATGAACTTTGAATATAGTTACGATGACGAAGGACGCCCCCTCCAAAATGATGGACCCCTGGGTCTGGGATTCTGGTGTTAGGACGGGGATATAGTGAAAATGAATAAGTTGGTTTAAATTCGATTTTTTCTCCACTGTTCCTGGGTATTAAACAAATAAACTATGTAACTATATAGTTATGATGGAGAAGAAGGCCTCTTTCAAAATTGAAAATTTTATTACCCCTGGGTCAGGGGTTTTGGTCTGGTTCTAGGACGGGGCTCTAATGATATATAGTGAAATTGCATTACTATTTTGAAAATCTTCTCTGCTCCTTGGTACTATACTGATGATCTAAGTAATCTGTTTTAATGATTATATACTGAAATGAATTAATGATTTGAAACCTGCCCCTTTTCCAAAATTGTGAAATTTGTGGCCACCGGGTTAGGGGTCCTATGGGATGGGGGCATACCTGATAATTGCTGAAATGTAAATTTTTACTCACATGTGCATCCGTCTAGGAGACAAGGTACAGTTTGTGTAGGAGTAGTCCCCCAGCAGCTCCCTACAGGCCTTAGACACTGCCTTCTCCTCAGTAAGGTTTGTGTAATGCATTCAACTGGACATGACGACCATGACTGCCAATTTCCCCAAATCGCTAAAAAAATATCATAAATAATATCATATGACGATATCGAGAATTAATAAGCAAATTCAGAAAATATTGGTTCTCTGCATCTTTTTAGTTTGGGCGCAAGTTCATGTATTTATGGCATATTATTTTTGTCTGACGGTCTTGTCTGTATATTATACTTTCTGAAAATGCAATATATCCTGTTGCAACTCTAAATACTCGTCTAAGTTAAAGTTTTCTTTCAAGGTTTTCAACATGAGGTAAAAAATCATTATACACATACATGTATACATTAAGAAAGGCCTCTTTAAGTAATGGATATACAAAAAATATAAAAATCCTGACTTTCTCAGTTTATGGTGCAAAAGTAAAGGTCAAATGAAAATTTTTGAAAAGTGTATCAAGATAATGGATGGAAAAAATAGACAGAACGATCATTTTCCCCATCTCAGGGTTTGTGGTCTGCTACCCATTGACTGTGCTGCTACCTAAAGTGATTCTTTACGCAAAATGATTTCCAATTTTTACCAGATATTCACATGTTTTATCATCTACAGATAATTATTTAGCGGCCGCAAATTATGTATGTGACGACAGCCAGATAAATTTCCTATCTGGCACTTACCGGTTTCCGTTAGGAATGTATCATAAATCACAGAATATATGAGGGATATATACATGTTAGGGAAGCGTATTAGTGCCACTTGAACACTTCATTCTTTTTTTATTTCTACACTTTAATCTGTAAATTTTACACTTTAAAGTGCAAATTTTACACATAAAAGTGTAAATTTACACTTTAATCTGTAAATTGTACACTTTTATCTGTAAAATTTACACTTTAATCTGTAACATTTACACTTTAATCTGTAAATTTTACACTTTAATCTGTAAAATTTAAAGTGTAAATTTTACAGATTAAAGTGTTTACAAATGTTACAGTTTAAAATGAAAATTTCACAGATGAAAGTGTAAAATTTACAGATTAAAGTGTAAATTTACACTTTGAAGTGTAAAATTTACAAATTAAAGTGTAGAATTTTTTTTAAAAAATAAGGTGTTAAACTGACACTTATACGCTTCCGTAACATGTACCTAAGTCTGAGTTTGGCACCTTGTGACTAGCCCAAAGTTTTCTGTGATAGCGAATACATGTAACATAGGTTGTTCAATCTTCTTCTGATCTACAGCATTCAGTATGCAGCGTAAATTACCCTGGATTACTCTTGATAGATTCATTGATTGTATGTTTAACGTTCCTCTTTAGAAATTTTCACTCATATCGAGGCGCCACCATTTGCCGGTGGCAAGCTAACCACGTCGCCTTACACTCGGCACTCAAGGCAATTGAACAAGGAGGGGTCTTTTTCGTGCCAGCACTTACTGCAACACAAGACCTCGGTTTATACATCTGATTTTACACCACTTACAAGCCCATTTCGACTTTGTCAATAGACCAAGAATTGTTATACAATTTTCAAAAAAACAATCTACAGCATACTCAGTAATCCATGACTTGTATGTTAAATCATGAATGGTGCCGATGATTTTACATTCACACAGACATCTCAGCGCACATCACAGGTAACAATCTAAACCCATTGATTGAAAGAGTGCACCAGTTGTCAATGTCAGAAAAATAAACACACGGGGAAACATGTACAGAACTCGTGCAAATGATTACAAACTCTGATTTTCGTGAAAGGTTATGAAGAAATACGCTGATACACGTTAACATAAATATGGAGACAATGAAGAGGAATCAGGCTGAAAAAAACCCATTGTAACAATACATATCCTGAACAGAGCACATGACCTCCAGAGGGATCAGGTACTAGGGCGGAATAAGATTTCTCTGTCAACAGGTCACACCCGCCATGAGCTCATCGGTATGATCGGGAAAACGGTAAAATCGATAGAAAATTAATTCAATGTATAATTTTAAATTATCTGAAAATATGTTTTTAAAAGAGTCAGCACTCGGCTTTATGATATATTGCCAATGTTTACATGTACAATTCGTTTACAATTTAGAGCATTTGTTTTGCTTTCTGTTTTGTGATAACTTGCTTTACAAATTTAAAGGTTGTCCTTTACCTTGGAGTACTCGCACCGTGATCGAAAGCCGCAAAAGTTTTCTGGAAGAATCACGACCACGAAGATACAAGTCGATAAAAAAATAAGTACAATCGGTACCAACTCTTCCTTCGCAAAGCGCTCGGCGCTTTGATGTGAAAGTTACGGGACCGAGGCCCCATATCACAGTACGCATTGGCACGATAAAGAATTCTCACTGCTCGGTGACCTTCAGCGCCAAGTAAGGGTCTTATAGTTTTTAGAACATAACCTACTTATTCAGCCAATCAAATGCTTCCATTTCTCGCGAAGAATTGATTCTTCATGGTGAAGAATTCTTCTATTTATGAAAAATTCAACGTTATCTGATTGGTTCACTTGACAGTTATATGGGTGTGTCTTCATTGGTCTTTGTTCAGCACACAAAAAGAAACTATTCAAAACCCACGTGCTGTTTTCAATGATATTTAAACTTTCTAGGCCTTGCTACACTTTTTTTCCCACTGTAATCTTTTGTCGCCTTTTTGAATATTATTTTTTTCACATTTTGGTACATTCATAATATACAACCATCGTCATGTATATCAGAGACGAACCTTGTCTTTGAAGACAGATTTAATCACAATTTTTATCTAATTTTTATTTGATATTAGACAGCGATACACTCCTGCTGACTAGGGCCTTGTCATCTTAACACAATCATTTTTTTTAAATATAGATATTTCGATTCTTGTTACATGGGTATTCATTAGTTCAGTAACTTAAATATTTTCACCATACCATTTCCCCCAGAAAATCAAGCTATTTCATTTAATCCCGTGCTAACCTGAATGGGTTTGGAGTCAATTCTAAAACCGCGTGTGTTCGATATTGGTTGCGTGCTCGATATGAACAACGATCGGTCAAGTTGAGCCTTATATATGACACAGTCGTGGGAGGAGTTTATATTTTAATCCATTCATTTGATTGGCTGAGGTTCTGTTCTAAGTCAGTAAGATCATATGAAGAGAAATCTTCGTCACGAAGAATGGGCTCCGCTTCGCTCCGCCCATTCTTCATGACAAAGATTTCTCTTCATATGATCTTACTATTACGAAGCCAATTTCCGATGTATGGTGACGACTCTATATCACCCCTTCTATAGTTATTGTGATTTAAATTCAAGGCACGTGGTTTTGGTTTATCTATTCAAAGGTTATATGTAGGATAGGACCGGTTTTATAAATAAAATTGGCAGTCAACAGGAAATTGCTATAGTCTTTTTCTTTTGAAAACATGTCATGTGAGAAATGTGTTTCCAGACCTTTCTGAAAGACTTTCATGATTTTCAACAGAAAAGGTCGGCTAAAGGAGGGGGGGGGGTGTAAATAACAATATACCTTATCATAGTTTACGGCAAAATTAGAGCTCACTAGCGAACGATACGCTGGTAAAAAAATAATGTGTACTTATATGGCTATTGTTATTAATGCGCACAGAGGATCTAACCACGAGCAGCTAACCAATTGTTGATTGAATACGTTTACGCCAATACATGTGTACTTTTTACTTCGAACACGTGGTTCAGGTCAATCTATGATCATGTGAATGGATTGCAAAATAAAAAAATGTTCTTATGAACAAAATGCACAGATTAGAAACTATGAAAGATGTCACGGGCTTTTTAATTTGTTGTTAACGAGAAAAAATATGTTTAACAAAATGTATACGTAGTTAGTGTCAAGTTCAGAACACCAGCACTTCAAGGGTAAGGAAAACGAGCAGCTTCTCGTATGTATGTAAATAGACAAAACATTTTTTACATAACTATACTCGTACCACGTGTTTAAGCCAGGAAATCCACCTGACAATTCTATTCACCGATAGTACAATAAAAGAATTTATCAAGCGTAAAATTCCTGTAGTATTCGTAGTAACTCATAATGCAATTCTTATTCAGCTGATTTGTCATTTAATGTCACATTGGTGCCTCATTTGCTAATCTGACGCCAAAAAATATAGTCCCGGTTTCAATGCAAAAATATTTGTCCAAAAAGAAATTTCAATTCATGACTGCAGCAAATTGTATCATAGAGAATACTTATAATTTAAATTTGAATAACTTCAAGAGAGATCGATTGAAGTGCATTTCTACAGAATGATATTATAGGATGGTGAAAACTAAAACGCAACTTAACTTTTCTGTTTACCATGTCTCCACGTGCTAGTCACTTCCTAGCCACATTTCCGTGAATAATTTACCCTATCTCGCTGTATTCTCGCTATCTCTCTCCAGAGCCACTGCCAGAGCTACTCTGAACTCATCGGGTTTTATAATTTGCAGAACACCGAAAAATAAAAGGTTCCGAACACATTAGTGGGGTGTATATGAGTGAAAAAATGTGAAACAGGACGTAAGACAATACACTGAACCAAACTTCTAAGCGTTCACCTAACATTTTTTAATTTTAAAGAACAAATGCATACGATAAATATTACTTTCATTCATGATTAATAGTATATATTTTAGTTCGATGTTGCGTAAATTTCATGTAAGTATCTCGTCAAAATTTTAAGCAAAGTGTCAAGCACATGATGTACCCTAAAAATGAAAATTCACATAAAATAATCTCCATGTCAGACGTAAGACCACCACTCGCTCTAATATTTGCAAGACATCCAGGCTCCTTTTCGCATGGATGCCATGTACCACTGAATCGGCAATTGGCCATCTATTGCCACACCTACTGGATAGTTCGAAACCGTTGAAATTGTGTAGAGTGGTGGGTGTGACATTCCTTAATAAGTTCCGAAATGTGTTCAATGGGATTCAGATCCGGGAATATGGCAGTGCATTATCACACATATGCCTTTTGGTCAATATCCATGGACGTTTACCATGTACGTGTACGGCTTTAAGGATGATTCAGACTGTTCTGTTTGAGATGATATTAGACTGCCACGAGCACCGATACCTGATCATTTTCTTACCATTGAATATGTTTGTTTTAATGTTTTTAAAATGATTTCAGAAAGGACAATGTAATAATCTTTTAACCTGGTTGTGACGCAAAATATTGGCCTCAGGCGAATTAAGATCCAGATCACGTCCGGTTTGATTAAACTTTACCCAAAGCTTTCAAATTGTGACAAAATGGCAAAGATGTCAATTTTTATGCGCCCGGATCGAAAGATGCGAGGCGCATATTTTTTTGTTCTGTCTGTTTGTCTGCAAACATTAACCTTCGCCATAACTTTTGAATCATGAATGATAGAGACTTCATATTTGGTATGCCTACTCCACTAATGAAGCTCCTTCTAATGACACCAAGGTCAATGACCTTGTGACCTTGACTGGGACCTATATGCTAAAAATAGAGGGTTTTTTGCAAACTTTAACCTTTGCCATAACTTTTGAACCATAAAAAAAGACTTCATATTTGGTATACATACAACACTTATTAAAGTTTTTTAAAAGACACTAAGGTCAATGACCTTGTGACCTTGACTGTGGCCTATGCGCTAAATATAGCTTTTTTTGACGGCAAACTTTAACCTTTGCCATAACGTTTGAACGAAGAAAGATAGAGACTTAATATTTGGCATGCATACTCCACTAATAAAGCCCTTTCACATGACACCAAGGTCAATGATCTTGTGACCTTGACTGTGTCTTATATGCTAAAAATAGCTTTTTTGAACCTTCACCATAACTTTTGAACCATGAAAGATAAAGACTTTATATTTGGTATGCAAAAAGATAGAGACTTCATATTTGGTATGCATACTTCACTAATCAAGATTTTTCAAATGACACCAAGATCAATGACTTTGTGCCCTTCACTGTGACCTTTATGCTAGAAATATGTTTTTTTTAAATTTGTTGCCACCGGGCGCATAGTGTTTCACAAACAGATCTTGTTAAAAGTAATATCAAAGACAAATAAACACTAAAATAAAAGTGCGTTAAACGTGGCGCAAGGATAATCCAGATATCAACATTTCACGGTTCTCCCTCTTTTTTTCGATGACTATTTTTCCAATTTTTATGGATTTTTTTTTTCTGTTAAAATAGTTTTTAAAAATTGATGATTGGCACAAAAAGATGCTTATTACACAAAGCACGTGCCACAGAGTACAGATTTGTTGTTTTTAAGCTTTGTCACGGGACGTTGGTTTTCATTGGTGATGATTGATTTTCTTTCAGCAATTGTTGAGGAGACTCATTGGTTATAATAATTTGAAAATATGGTACCATTCTATCATGTAGCTTTGAAATAAATACATTAATTATAGTGAACACTTAAAAGTTTTGTTAAGTGTATACATATACAATCAAACTACATTTAGTAAGTACTTACATGAGCAGCTGTAGGAATATATCAGTGTTTTACCACACCCTGAGCATGGGTCTCCACCAAGCCAGGTGTTGCTGGCTTGTATCGTACAGGAGGTGCCGTACCCGCACTGAGAGTTCATTCTGGAGGTCACAGACGCGCTACCAGAACAGGAATCACAAGACCAAGTCCCCGAGAAGGCGATGTATTGACTCGAAGAGCATGCCCTGGTCGTTGAAGATCCTTCAGACAGTGAATAGCAATCTGAAATGTAATTAGACGCAATGCTGGCATACAAAATCAATCTTAGACATGTGGTTCTTTATGTTTTGCTCACTTTATCTGAAACCCAAAGTTAGTTTTTCTGATCACGTTTTGTCTGGTGTAGCGTTGAATATTGACCTGAGTTGGAAATTGACCCAGGGTTCATTATTCAAAGTTGAATATCGAACCGGGGTGTTTTTTCTCTGTTGAGAATTGAGACCAAAAGTCGTTGAATTTATACCCGGGGTCATTTTTCAACAGCTTGATAATTTTTTTCCTTATCCCTGATGACCTCAACAAGTTGAAAATTGACCCTGTTGAATATTGACTCCACCTCAGAGTTTGAACATTTTTTGAACTGGGAAGTTGTTTTACGGGATTTATCAGTATCTCTATATTTATATTTCGGTTTCAATTTTTTTCACTTTTCAAGATTAATAGAAATAAACCTATCATCCCGTATATGTACATTTTGATCAGTACACATTTCAGTTATCTTCAAGCATGACAACTTTATTTTTTGACAATACTTTCTAAAATCCATAGCATCCATAAATAACTACAAAACTATGAATAGGGCATAAAACAAAAATCCTGGAAATCTGGTGTCTAAAAAGTGGGCCCCTACATGTATATAATATATTGATCAGGTGGGCAGAACATCCCATCTAGTCCAATTCAGTATGAAAATTAACAAAATTAATATCCTAAACATTAGAATGAAATACATCGGCCGAAATGAATCAAATGATAGGTTGTATTTGTGAAAAAGATCAGTATAGCGACCATAGCATGCTCAGGAGATGCTGTTCGGTTTCCTTACCCTTGAAGCTCTGGCGTTCTGAACTTGAATCAAACTACATTTTATTATACATATTTTATAGTTAAAAACAAATCAAAAACGCCGGTGACATCTTTCATAGTTTCTAATCTTTGCATTTGTTCATATAAATATTTTTGCAGCACATTTAATTAATATCGATCATAGATTGACCTGAACCACGTGTTCGAAGTAAAATAAAAACATATACAGTTAGCGTAAATGTTGCTATAAAAACATATATAGTTAGCGTAAACGTTGCTATTCATTCAACGATTGGTCAGTTGGTGCGTGGTAAGTTCTGCCGTGCGCATTGATAACAATAGCCATATAAGGCATACACAGGTTTGTCATTGTAGATGATAATTGGCTTTATCCAACGAGTTGGAATGGAGTATATTCGCGAGACTTGCCGAGCGAATATATATACACCATTTTAACGAGTTGGATAAAGTCAATATCAAATCACACAATATAGATATCCTGTATTTATCTCATACGGTTTTTGTTTAGTTTTTTTTTTTTTTAACTTTGAGATAACCCCTATGAAACTATATGAATGATTTTGATTTCTATTCAAACTGATAACGTATAACTGATGACGTCGCACTGTTGATGTTGACATGGCGAAAAGAACATCATGTGAAATATTTAAAGGTCTTTTAAGTGTGATAATTAGTTGTTATTTCAAACAAAGTTTTGACTGAAATTGTGGTGACCGAGGGATCATGAATTCTATTCTAATGTCATTCTTTGAACGGTGGAAGTGCAAACGGTGATAGGCTAAAGTAGTCGTACATTGTAGATCCGGATCCATGTTACATGTAAGTTACATATACATTACTTTATGGCATACAAAATATACTGTAAGAAAACATTTTTGAAAGTGCCAAAGGAATTTTTCACTAACACTTAAGTGCTAGGCTCTAAGTTTCTCTAAAAATGTCTGGGGAGGGGGGTATAACATGAATCCGTCTTTACAGTAACAGGTACGGATTTTGTCTTTAGACTTCTTTGAAGTAAACGAGTCTTTTTTCTGCTTTAAAACAAAATTATTGCTTATTATGATCTATTTATAAGGCAAGGGTTTTTACAAATCAAATTTTTGATAAATTTAATTCTTGTAACGACGCGGAGGGATCGTGTCAAAACCGGAAGTGCTATTGATAAAGCACCTAGCCGTGGATAAAACATAGGTTTATCTCACGGGTAATATCATCCATATGAGATAAAAGAGGAATATCTCATTTGAATTCATCATTTCCCAAGATCTATGGTTGATACAATGACCTTAATAGAAATACAATTTTCAGAATTTACGATTATATACCTATCATGACAAAGTGAAAAGTCGGCTGGGGATGCTCATTCCTTCGTGGCACCTGATCCGACTTCTAATGGTTTGCTTTGTTACTGTTTTTTACTGAATTGGGGCTTGAGTTATTATGATATGAACTATCGAATGATTTTCTATATCTCCATATTTCACACCAATCGTGTTATCTGTCTTATTCTTTTTCACTTTTGATTTATTGGAAATAGAAAGATAGGTTTTATATTGACTCTCAATTGCCAAAAGCGAGATTTAATCATTCTGATACTTTAAGATCTAAGGTCTTTCTTATATATTAATGATAAATTAATTATAATAATGAAATTATGAAAGCCGATTAATTGAAAGATCAGGATTCCCTACAGTTTGTCCCTTATAAAATAAATCTTTTTATAATATGATTAAAGGTCCTCATCACTGTTTAATTTCCGTAACCAATAATGACATGTCCAGCAGGGCTATAGCTGTAATATGGCGAAAAACATTAAAACGCTGGAGGATTGTTGTTTAATATAAAGGCACTGTGGCGTGTTTTGTACTTTTGGTACTCAGCAGGAGTCCATAATTCTGTTTGTCTTAAATAGTATTTTTCATGAATTCATGAGTGAAAAACCAATCGCAAGATTTGGTGCCGCTTACAGTCCTTTTAAAATCCCGCTATACACTGCACACTAAAGAGTTCCAATTCCATTGTATTTTTCTTTTGTTTTTATAACTTTTAGAGTTATCTGCCCTAGGTCTAAAATGAATTTATTTAAAAACTATTATTGATCACGCCTCGTAAATACGCACATGCATTTTTCGATATTATTATCCACGATATTAACACCGCGTATACTCTTCGCATTCGTTACACTCGCCTGCTTTATTTTCAAGGGTTTCGGCGTGGAATGGCAACGCGTTTTGCGCTGGTTATCTTGCATTACCTTTGTTTACATTTAATTGCAGTTTCGTTTGTCTGTGTTTATTTATATATTGCACTGACATGTACAATTTAATATTGTAAGTTTCTTTGGTATCTAACTTTTCTGCATAAGAGAAAGTTTTACAGTTAATTTTGTCGATACCGAGTGCTGTATAACACCGGTGTCGACTTATTACTCTGAAAGTGACTAAGTTAGACCCTTTATATACGGGTCCTCAAATATAGCGAGAGTCCGATCGAAAATGGCGGACACATTTTCTTAACGACTCATGTTCAGTTTAAATATTGTATAATCATCTGAAAAGCTTTTAATTGTTATATGTGGAGAAAATTTAATCAAAAGCGTGCCTGGTAATATTCTCAAAATTATATATATATTAAATATACTGTCCTTTAAATTAGGAATGACTTCTAAATTCATCCCCCAAGAATATTAAAAGCAAGAATAGATTTAGACCAGCTTCACTTCTGAGTGGGAGAGTTTATGAACCATTTCAGAAGAAACAATTATAATTACAGAATATTAAACAAAATAAATTAGTATAAAACTGACGCTTTTGCCATGGATTTTTCAGGGAAGTTTATATAAATATTTTTAATATTTATACTTACAAACTTCTTGAATATGGATAAAAATGTAGAAAAGCACGGGAAAAATAAATTTACTCCTCATTTTGAAAGTGTTCTAAAATATTTATATACACAAAATCAAAACAAATGTTTCAATCATTATGGTGATTTGCTAAAATATAATTGACCAAAATCAATCAATCCATGTCATTTTTGTTACGTGTTTTTAAAATTTCTTTAGGGGTAAAATGTGTGACAATCATTATTTTTTGCTTGATTCAATACAAGAGAACAAAATAGTTTTCAAATTCGTTAGATTTTGAAGGACAGAAAACCATGACTTAGCTTACGTCGTACTATTGGTTTTAAATAAGACATTTAAATTTCATAAACACCCTACGAACTAATTAAAATAATTATGCTTCTTGAATACATTTATCAACAAATAAATCTATCTTACTATTTATTTATGTCCTTGTATAATATGTAAAGCGGAAGGTCAAAAAAAAGAAGAAATTTCCAGAAGATTCGAAGAAATGAAAATCACGACAAACATCAGAAAAAAAACTAAGACATTAACGTTGTTGTGATATTACAGTGCAGAGAACTAATTTTGTTACAGCATCGATGCTAATTTGAATGCTTCCTTTACTCGCTTAATTGAATGCTTCTTTTAGTTGCTGATTTAATGCTAATAATCCTTTATCTTGATGCTTTTTCATGATAAGGTTTATGCATTTATTTGACAAAATTAGTTTCCTGCACTATAAATGTACCTCTATGTTTTTATTTATATATTTCTACTAGGTAACAATTAGCTAGTTAAATGATAAAACCGTATATTTGTATACAGTTTTTTTGTGTTAATCCCATATTAGGGTGCTAACATATGAAATGAAACGGCACATCCTAAATAGCTTTTATATATTATCCCTTTGTGAAAAGTACTGCTATCCTTGAAAATGAATTTCAAAATGTATTATTTTTTCTCTTTATTAGATCAGGTGACCCGCAAAAAAATCAGCATGGGTTCTAAAATTATTTATTTAATTATTAAGTTAAAAGGTAAAGAAAATGAACAGAGATTGTTTTTAAAGATACTATAAACATAACCAATCTTTAAAGAGGGCATGATGGATACTGGAAATTCCAGAGTAGGGATCAGATGCCTAGCAGAAGTAAGCATCCCCTGTCGATCGTTCACACTCACCGGGAGACCTATGTATTGTTCAAGTAGACGCACAGAACATTCGAATTCCGAGATCAGCATAAAAACAAAGGCAAAATAATTGTTATAGTTCAAGTGAGGTTATCTAAGGCCCAATGATAGCTAAATTTTACTTTTTATCAAGCTGTTAATCAATGATATATTTATGCACTGTAAAAGTTTTAACGTTATACCTCACATAGATTTGGAGCTATTTTAAAAATAAATTTTTGAACATCTTGACCTTTAATTCATCGTGCATGGGATGGTTGTATTAATGGTTTGTTGAGTTTGCAAAGAACCTTTACGACTGTTGAAAACTTTGGAATACTAAGTATTTATGTCTAGCAAACTATCCCACGTTTCATATTGTTTATGCCCTGGCATACCAAAAAAAAAACACCCTGGACAATGGTTCTTTATCAAAGGAATTAAAGCGGTTCATATATGCAATATGCTTATACACATAGGGGTTCAGTCTTGTAATGTTACAAAATTTTAAGTGCACACCATGTATTTCTTCCAAATATCCACTGGATATTTCTTCCATATTTTTTATTTCAAGAAAACTCAGTACACAGATATTGAACATCTGAAACATAATCCTACCAGGAATTCATTTTCTTCTTTGCCCTAATACTAGTGTATAGTCCTGATGGACACGTCATTACTAGTGAATTATTTTTTTTATGTGAATAATGAGGACCTTAAATCATTTATTTATAAAAAGGCAAGAATTTAGGGAACCCCAAGATAAAATTCAATTGAAGATTACGCCAGAGGTAAAGGCAAAGATAAAAAAGATCTTGACACTTTATCCCAAAATCTCGCATTAAGCGATTAATATGACTTAATGGTAAATTGTATTTGCTGACAAGGTTATTGTATCGACCATAATAATTGCGAAAAGATGACTGTTGATATTCTTGTCTGAAAAATGATATTGTTTGTATGTAGAGCTTGCTCTTGCGTATCGAATTGACAGAAAGATGTAAGCTTCATGTGTAAGTGTTAGGGACACCTTCCATTATAAAACATTAATAAGGGAAGTTGACAATTGTTAATTGAAATTTATTCTAAAGATTTGTTATTTGGTAACCTTTAGTGTTTTTACCTATTTTTAAAATATCCAAGTAAGAAAAAGACGTCGTACTATGTGGTGTCTTAGTTACTTATCGTGTCTTATTCTATGGTCACTTGGATAAATCGTGTCGACATGAAAATGAAAGGAACTCTTGGTAATTTACAATACGCCGTCGATATCTAAGTTAATTGATAGAACAAGTTTTCCTCCATTATTTTCAATAAATTCGGTTTCAAATGAATACAAGAAAGTATCATTTTTCAGTTTTTCATGTTTTGATATTCCAAAATAATACCAATTTGAAGTAACATATCATTACCTACATGTATACTGGACTGCTAAGGTTAAAAAATATAACAAAGATATAAAGTGTTGTTGGTAACAATAAAGTATTTGCATTTACCGCCATTTGCGGTAAATGCCAGTTATCGAAGAAGAATAGTCTAAGCGCGATAACTCCTCTGTCCTCAACCAAATTTCCAAAATAGCCCAAAGTCATAAATGCGCTTGCGCACACATCCTTTCCGCTTCACCGATTTTGATCAGACAGCATCGAAAGAAAAATCAGCTCCAAGTTTCTACCAAATTACGTGGATAACTGTATTGTACAGGTATCGTTCCACCGGTCATCGGTTTGTATTAAACACCTAGTGAAGCATTGGAAGCGAATTGGGCGTTTCCCTTGTCTCAGCATTCAGATGACAGCAGATTTAGCAATTTACAATCTCAGATTTAAAAAAAAATTAACAGTAAAAATCATAAATATATAAACAAATAAAAAAAAATAATGATGTATAATTATGTTAAACACAAGTTACACAGTTGTTTGTTTTACCGTACGAAAAGGACTACAAAATCTCCATATGCCAAGCCCGGCCGAGCTCAAGCTGCCGCCAAAAAGACCAAAGCATCAAGGCCTACAAGCACCGTTACTCAACCGAACCAGGTCACCCCTGCTGCAAGCACCGTTACTCAACCGAACCAGGTCACCCCTGCTGCAAGCACCGTGAATCAACCGAACCAGGTCACCCCTGCTGCAAGCACTGTGAATCAACCGAACCAGGTCACTCCCGCCGCCATACCTGCAGCCTTATCAAACCAGCCTACAACTTCATCAGTAATAGACATCCCTGACCCCTCAGAGTTTGAGGCATCGCCAACAGTGCTTTCTGCAAGTACATCATGCAGCACTAATATATTATCTACATGTAATTCAAGTGCAACAACACCAAATTCATTATGTAGCGTTTCAAACGCATTGGGTGTGCATGTCCCAGATAACCTGAGACAAAATATATATGATAACGCATTCATTACTTGCACAAATTACTTTCCCTTAAACCAAATGACGATCCCCAGCAACAGCTCGCATTTGTCGCTGGCGAATTAGTGTTAAAGGCTAATGCGTTCCTCATTTTCAGCAACATTTACTTGACCAAGTTCCCTGAACACATTCAATCAATCCTTAAATACATTAACATCATACGCACTGCTGCACAGCGATCGTCAAACTTAAACTGGCTCAATTATGACATACAGTTTAGACTAAAGCGCTCCAGGAACCATACTCTTGACTGGGGGAGGGGGGGTGTCGATGCAGAATTATGGCTTTTGTATGTGTCACATGGCCACAGCACCCTATCACAGCAAAATCCAAATTATACATCTAAATCTCCAAAATGCTTTGACTTCGATTAAAAAGGCACATGTGGAAGACCATACTGCACTTACAAACACGCTTGCAATAAATGCTCCAATAATCACCCACTCATAAACTGCCGCTGGCACAACAGTCGGGCATTTCGCATAGAGAACTTTCGCCCATCCCAAGCCGATCAACCCCGCCAGCCCCCAACCAGATTTCAGTGTAGAGGGCTCCCCCCAAACCACCCAAGGCCTCTGGGACTTGGCCCCAACCCCAGTCAACGTTAATATCCTAAAATCAATGCTAAAAGACTACCACTTGCAACATATTGCTTATGAATTAATCAATGGTTTTGAATATTGTTTCAACATTTGTTATTCGGGTATACGGGAATTCCAAAAACCTAAAAACATGAAATCTGCACAAACAAATCCACAGCAGCTTCAAGAAAAAATTGATCAAGAGGTTATATTAGGTAGAATAGCTGGGCCGTTCAAGAATATACCCATGTCAAATATCAAGTGCAGCCCAAAAGACATTGTTCCCAAAAAGCAAGGGGGTGGCGTATGATTTGTAACTTATCTACACCCGAGGGAAATATTGTCAATGACTTTACAGACCCAGATCTATGAACCGTTCATTATACATCATTTGACTCGACAGTAAGAATGATAAAAGAACTTGGCAAAGGAGCTTTGTTAGGTAAAAAAGACATTTCTAGCGCATTCAGACTCCTTCCTATTCGCCCCGAAGACTTTTCCTTGCTTGGTTTTCATTTTAACAATAATATTATTATTTCGATAAGTGCCTCCCATTCGGTTGTTCTATAGCATGTGCCACATTTGAAAAATTTGCAACAGCCCTCCATTGGATTGTTCAAGATCGAGCCAATATTGACACATTAGTACACTACCTTGATGATTTCCTTTTTGCAGGCCCTGCAAACACCCTTGTGTGCAAAAACCTCATGCAAACATTTGACAAAACTTGTGAAACACTCGGCGTTCCTCTGTCAGAGGAAAAAAACTGGAGATCCTACAACATGTTTAACATTTCTAGGGTTAGGGATTAATACCATCACCCAGACTATATTTGTCCCTAAAGATAAAGTTGGCGCCCTTAAAGCCCAACTACAAAATGTTGCCTCGCGTCGCAAAATTACTCTTAAAGAAATGCAATCATTAGCTGGATCTTTGGCATTTATTTCCAAGGCAATACCTGCAGGGAGAGCCTTTTGTAGGCGATTTTATGACAGCCTATCACAGGGATACAAACAACACCATTATATCACTATTTCAAGGGCACTTTGCAAAGATGTAGATATATGGGTCGAGTTCCTGTCTGACTTTAATGACACAACTGTATTCCCAGACATTCACTGGTCAGATAAGGACACTATTCACATATCCTCCGATAGCTCTAGTTCACTTGGGTGTAGGGTCATATTTGGTACACAATGGTCCTGCCTACAATGGCCTTCAGAATGGTCACATCACGATTGTAGAGATCTGACCTATCTGGAGTTAGTCCCAGTCGCTCTTGCAATATACATATGGGGCCACAAACTACAAGGCAAAAAAAATAATCTTGCATATCGATAGCATGGCTGTTGTCGAGATAATCAACTAAAAAAACATCAAAGTCACCAAGAGTTAAGTCCCTCCTTAAGCCTCTTCTTTATAAAATATTAAAATACAATATCCAAGTCCGCTGCGAACATGTACCAGGTCATTCTAATTCTATTGCTGATGCCATATCTCGTTTTCAGTGGCAAAAATTCAGGAAGCTGGCCCCCCACGCAGACTACTAACCCTGCCAAGTTCCTCTGGAATTCTGGAACCATTTGAGCAGGAAATAGAACAGCTACTCTCAGCATCAGTCTCTCATAACACTCAAGAAATATACCAGAAAGGTCTTGACTCATTTGCACAATTTAGAAAAAATTTAACTTAACGGAAGTATGGCCTCCTCCCATAGACCAATTTATTAACTATATTGCTTACCTATCCTCAAAGGAGACAACATACTCTACAGCCAAAACCTACCTAGCTGGCTTGAGCTTCAACATAAAACTTGGTAATTTCCCAGACCCACGCCAATTTTTTAGTCAAGAAAATGCTAAATGGCTTTAAACAACTAAAACGTAGAAAAGATTCAAGAAGCCCGATAACATTTCCCCTATTAGTCAAGATAATAGACTCGCTTGTGTGCAGCAATTATTATGAAAAATTACTGTTCTCCTCAGCATATGGGCTTGCATTCTTTGCTTTACTTCGAGTCGGTGAAATAACTACCACTAGGTCAAACACCCGTAGTTCCCCATTATCAATAGAAAATTATCAATATCTCAATCATCCATTTAGATCACATTAGGGAAAACCAAAGCAGATCAGCATGGCAAGGGCACAACAATGCACATTAACAGCACAAAGCAAAATCAGGTCCTATTCCACAACATACTAGAGTACACGACCCATAGACCATCACAAACTCAAACATCACAGTTTCTGTGCCACATGGATGGCTCACCCTTGACCTACTATCAATTCAATCAAATACTAAAGAAAGCTCCATCATTCCTCAAGCTTGATATATCAACATTCAAATCCCATTCATTTCGCATAGGGGCTGCAACTTCATTGTATATGCAAGGTACTCCAGAACAAGAAATTAAAACCATGGGTAGATGGAAATCCAACGCTTTCAAGTCTTATGTTCGCCCAAGTAATGTAGTCTTGTAGATAGTAAGTCTTACTAACTGTGAGCTAAGTTTGCAGGAACTTGCTGCAAGGTATGGATTGTTGGATCTTCCATCATCAGACGAGCTGAAGATTACTGCACACGTTCAACAATTGGCCAAAACTTGTCTCTGGAGCACCTCAAGATAGATGTAACCTGGTCTGGATCTGAGGGACTAAAATGGGAGCAACTTGATCAACACATTGCTAGTTTGTTAAATCGCCATAATGAAATTATTCCTCATATGTTCTCATAGTTCACTGTGGTGGCGACAGTATTGGCATTCAGTCCCTTAAAAAATTACAAATAGCCATGAAATCATTATTAGCCTCCCTTCATAAAAAAATTACCAGACACTCTTCTTGTATGGTCAAATATACTTCCTCGCAAATACTGGCGTTACATGATTTCGAGCGAAGATGCAGAGAAAGCTAGAAAAAGAATTAATAATTCTATTGGTTGCTTTGTTGTGCAAAAGTTAAATGGGGCCCCCATTCGTCACCCAGATATTAGAACTGATCAGCCCAAATTATTCCTCGATTGTGTTCATTTATCAGATCTTTGAAATTCTATTTTTACAAATACAATTCAGTAAAAAAGTTTTACTCACCCTCACACCATCCCATATTCATGATATTAGTCACAATTGCACTGAGTTGCATTGCATCCTTATCCTCTCTCCCCCCAAGTTATGCTTGATGATGCTTTGATATGTTGTGTTTTTTTGCTTTGCCACATTATTCATTGTTGTTACCCTGCATATTGTTTTTGAATTGCTTTGAGAATCATTGCGTTGCAAAAGACATGATGTCTTGTTTGCCAAATTGTTCGCCACTTGTTGGCGGATGGATTGCTGTCTCGAAATTCGTGCACAGCAATCCACTTGGCAGAATTTTGCAACAAGCCATCGCTGGCAACTTCTGTTTACCCTCTAGGGTTGTCAGCACCATATGGCTCCGTTTCTGCAAACCGTAGGCGCCAAATGCCAGTTTGAGGATAGGCGCTTACTCATTGACACTTGCAATAATACTTGATCATTGTCCATTGTTTTGATACCATTGTTTTATTATGTAATAACCTATCTTAAACAAAATAAAGCCATGACAGATACTGCCATTCTGAATTGCTTATTCTTTCGAGATAATTGCAAGTACCGCCATGTGCGGTAAATGCCAGTTATCGAAGAAGAATTGTCTAAGCGCGATGACTCCTCTGTCCTCAACCAACTTTCCAAAATAGCCCCAAGTCATAAATGCGCTTTCGCACACATCCGTTCCACTTCACCGATTTTGATCACCCACCCACCCCCACCATTTTATCTAGATTAATATTCTTCATCTACTTCACACAGTTTTTTTCTTTTTCACCGATCATCCATAAAACCTGCTTACATATACCAATCATCCCTAAAAACTGCTTACATACGAGTATATACATCACTCTATTCAGTTACGTGCGCGGATATACATACATATAGTCTTTTTATCATAGGTATGCTAGGGCATAAATATAGTGTATTCAAGTTTTATTAGTTTTCTTCTGTGTTTCTGCTGTTATCATTTCTGATTCCAGTGCAACATCGTCCTTCGTCATGGCTTTAGAGACCCTTCCAGGCTGCAATCCATGCCGACGCACTACAGAATTTTGCAACAAGCCATCGCTGGCAACTTCTGTTTACCCTCCAGGGTTGTCAGCACCATATGGCTCCTTTTCTGCAAACCGTAGGCGCCAAATGCCAGATTGAGGATCAGTGCTTACTCATTGACACTTGCAATAATACTTGATCATTGTCCATTGTTTTGATACCATTGTTTTATTATGTAATAACCTATCTTAAACAAAATAAAGCCATGACAGATACTGCCATTCTGAATTGCTTATTCTTTCGATATAATAGGCCTCTTCAGGTGTACTGTACAACATGTATATCATCAGAAGCAGTGTAAATCAGATATTCAGATATGGATACTCAACAATTACAAGGGACTTAGAAGATTTAAAATAATTATCATTTTCCTAAATTATTCATATCAAGCTATTCAACTTGTCAACACTTATACAACCATTTACCACGATAAATTAACTCCAGACTTTTTTACATCCATAACAGCTTTTTTCTATTTTAATAAACATGTAGCGCGTTAATTTTCCTACCTTTTCATTGACCATTTGTAACATTTTTTTGGTTGAATTAATCATTGTGGTTATACACACACAAGTAAAATTAAGTTGATGTTTAAAAGAACCTAGATTACTGCTTTTTTGATGAAAAATATTTAGTATGTTGTTTAGAAGACCAGATGAAACTCTTTACTGGACATAAACGCGTCCATTCTCTCTCTGTATTACAAAGTTATAAAAATGAGAAGATCAGACTAGGACAAGCATTTCTGAAGCAATGTTGCCAGATGAAAAATATCATCTTGCCCTACCTGCTTCGTTGGTTGTTCATAAAATAAGTCATATGTTGAAGCTAACTATCTTCAAGGAAATTTTTGTACACTAATTCATGTGATTTTTAATGTAATATTCAAACATATTTTAGTGAATGAAAAACAGATCTTGTAAACGTTTTCAGCAGAGTTCATTCATCACAATTAATACGGAATCATGTAACTTTGTATTGGGACTCAGTTGAGCCCTGCTTAATTCAAGTTTTCATTTCACACCTGCAGAAGCGACTTTGTATTATGTTCCAAACGAATTGTCTGACTAATAAGACCCCAAAGGGAAGGACCAATAGGCTTAAGACATTGTGATAACGTAATGATATAAAGTGCTATAAAACTGTACAAAGGTATTATTTGTAGCTAAAATCACAAATAACCAGGAAAAGTCCTAATTTTACGAAATCAACCAATTCATAGATAATGAAACTATTATTGGGTAAGAATTTGATTCACTGTTTAGTTTGATTATCAATTACTGCGTATTTTAGACAACACTTTCAGTCAACGATAACGATAAATTCTGCAATCATTGCATAAATTTTTGATATTTTCTTAATGTGAATTCATCAAGTACATCTTAATTTTATTACTATACGTCAAATTCTATCCAAACTTTGCAATGTTGTTATTAGACCTTCGAAAGACGCATAATAAAGTTCTAAAAATATCCTGATTATTATCATACTTATTTAATAGAATATTTTCCGAAAAAATAACAAAACATGTTTCTTGGATGTTAAAGGCCACAGCTTTAATAATTGTTTCAATGACAAATGTCAGACAAGCATTTAACAATCATTGGGTGCCACACACCTAAATCGATAACGGGCGTTATGGCACCTCGCCTTCTAGGGTAATCCATAGCAAGGCGTAACAATATTTATAAATCGACTCCTAGGGTACCCCTTAGCGAGTCAGCTGGGATATGTAATTGCCTCCTAGGGGATTCCTTAGCGAGGCTACCTGGTCCGCTTGCCTGTCCTGGTGGACTTGGGGGTGACTTGTGACTTTCTGGCTCTAATGGGAGGCATGATTTTTTGCTAAACAGTTCTCGGAGGCTTTAAACAATTATCAAAGTGCAGAACCGCTGGGAACGCTATAGAACAAGAGGAGGAAAACGCCACGTGCGCCCCTCTTTTATACTCGCGGCAATCGGGGGAACGTGTCAAAAGACTTACCCCCTGTGTTTTCGGAAATCAATTAAATGCGTTTAATGAGCAATTGCTTTAAACGACATTATAGTTAAAATATATTCAAAATTCGGATGGCGGAACAGGACAAAATCTCTTAATTTACGATCAAACATTTAAAAATATTTACACTCAAAGCCTGTATAAAATGGCTTAAAAACGGAAAAAATCTTAGACATTCAAATTACGAATTGTTACATCGTTTCATATATCAAATTATGACTTAATATTTTGCTTTGTTAATAAGAAGTTGTTTTCAGAAGGTAGACAGGCCTTTCTTGAAAAAGGCAAAAGGATGACGTTGTACGACGGTTGTCCAGGAAAATCGTGGAAAAAACGTTTTTCTCGGAAAATAATGATCGCACTAAGCTGAAATTCGAAGCAAATGTTTATTTATCATTTTAAAGTGCATCATAATTGTTTTTATAAAACATAAACAAAAATAAAGATTACATTATGCTTGAATGTGCACAGAGTACAGTCGTATACGGCGCACGTTAAAGAATCTAGGGTTTCATTACAGAATAAACAATGATTTTTTTAAATAAAAGTGTTGAATAGATAAAAGTGATTTAAAATTATCCTGTTTTTAATCCATTATCTATAATATCGTCTTTTTAAAAATTTTAGGCATTTGCTTAGTTTTTGGCATTTCCCCCGCGCATTCAATATCGGAAAGTGGTTAACACAACACACGGAAAATCGCGACGTTTGATGACGTTACGCCGCACCGTAGAGTACAAAATATGTAGTTTAGTTTAGTGTAGATGTAATAATGACACCTTAAGAGACTTTTAAGTTTAAATGAATACAGAAGAAAAAATTAAAAATATCACAGCTATATGGTAATAGCTAAAGACGCTGTCACTGCAGACCGTCGATTTAAGATTGCCTTTTCAATTGAATGATAGTGATAATACTATCCTACTGTCCATAACTTATTAATTTACATGTATCTTTAAAATGGTCCCATTTGTACTAAACATTGGTTCCTCGACTGTGCATCAATGAAATTCCTTAATTTGTGTGGGACTTATCCAACTTCTTTTAACAAAGAGGAAACGTGACGCTTCTTCAGAAATTTTGACGTCATCTGTGCACCGTAAGGCGGCAAAACACATAGCATAATTTTTTGTGACATTGTACATTTAGAACGCCATGAGGACATATTGTTCTATTTTGCTCCGTTGTTGCAAAACATGTTGATTTCAATTAAATAACATGATTTCTATTAAATCACATGGAATGAAACTTCATATATCAACAAAATAAAATAAATTTTTGACATTTGATAATACATGTCCTCAATCAAATTTATTGAAGATTGTATAACGAAGATTTGAATGGCCTGCTCTCTTTACGGAATTCTGTATATTTTGGTAAATATATAAATATTTCCTTTTTTTAATTTCCTGTATTTATCTTTCTGCATTCCAACATTAAATTTTGAAAATTATAAGGAAATGCAGACATGAAGTGGTCAATTACAGTCTACAAAATCGTCCCTGTTACTTAAAAGGAAATAATCAATTTGTACATATTATAAGGAAGTTTCGCACTGCTATATTCTTTTCCATAAGAGGAACGGTAATATTTTTTAAATTCAAAATATTGTATTAGAGAAAGGACATCAACAATGTCTGACTGATTGCTACTGTATGTAGTTTGATGCTAGTTTGTAGGATAGATAAAAAAGGTTTGACAAAATTCATGCAATATGTTCAAACAGTGTTATAAAGTGTTTTCTTAAGAGTGTATTAGCACTGCTTCTGTATTTCTAATTTTAATATGCAGATATAACAGCGACACAATATGATTTCATATATACTAGTATGTAGCATGTTTAGTGTTCCTTATAATTTTTCAAGATTGTTCTACAAATATTCCCATCGGAGTTGCAATAGCGATGGGAATTTCAATTGGCATTCTTATTGGCGTATTAATTAGTGTGGCAGTGTTTGAATTCATTAAAAGAAGGATTTGGTTTGAGTCCAGTAGAAGGTATGCATTTTTTCTTCATCGTTCATGCTCTTTTTCTATCATATAATTAAATACGATTAAAATTCTTCATTTATATTTTCTTTGGAAAAAATAAAATTTTTAAAGGAAAAATAAAAAATTAAAATACATCATATATATGAAAGCTTGAAAGATGTTTTGTAGCACATATACACTATATGTGTCTATTTTTAACTATGTGTATGAAGGGCAGCAGATGGTCTGAGTTATGCCGAATATGAAAATGAAGCAATTTCTGAGGACGACATCGATAATAAAGTATGAAAAAAACCAATTCTTATCAATTTTAGTAAATGTTAATAGTATTCGCCAACATCATTCATAAAAAAAATATTCTTTTAGGCCAAAGAGGATTACCAAACTCTGATAGAACAGCATCACAAATCTACTCAACTTATACAAACCACAGGCGAACCTTTTAAGTTTGAAGAAAAACAGCGAGGGAGATACAAGAAAAGTGATCGCGATACGTACATATCTATTGATGAAGCAGACTGAATCGGCAAAAAAGACAAAAATTCTATGTATACAGACAAACAAGACGAAGAAAAACCCGAAACTATTTGCTATTCTGACAATGCTGTAAAAAGAAACAAGAATCGTGATACATATCTTTCTCCTGCTGAAGTAACACACGACGGCAAAAAAAAATCATGCTTTCAGTCACACATGCGCACAGGAAGTAGGATATGGGAAATACCATCGTGACACATACCTGTCTATCGGGGAAGCAACTCAAGACACTAAGAAAGACAACATATTAGTATACCCCGCCAAACAGGGAGATGAATACAGGAGAAGTGATACCTATCTAGCTCTTGACGAAGCAACAAAAGACGATTTCAGTCCTTCGACAGTCGATCATTACATGTTTTTTGCAGGCAACACGGTTAGTCATTTGGACGTGTAAGAAGAATACTTTGAAGTCGTTTTATTTTGTGGATCAATATTCAAGGATTAGAAAATTTTTAATGATTGATGTGGACATAATTTTGGGGGGTTAGTCCTTAATACAGAAGACATAATTAAAATAACAAAATGATGATAATAACAGCAAGAGAACGTTAATTATAATGAAACAACGCATTCTTCCAAATATGACGCTATTTTGCACATGTTAAGTTTAACTAATTGATGAAAATTTCTTTATAATTATATATATTTTTTTATTTCAAGAACCCAGCTCAATAAAGTAAATAAAAAGTGTGCTTAAATATAACAAAATAAAAATGTACATGCATAGTTGATAAGAAATGTGTTTGTTGTATGATTATCAAATTTAGATAAAAATAGAAGATATATTAAAATCAAATGAAACATATAGACATATTAAACGTTATTCAATATCTAAAGTCCATAAAACAGTACATAATAGGAGCAGAGCAAACACGAACCTCCGAAACATTAGAAATGGGAGGAGTGAGCATCCCCTGCCGACCGGTCACTCCCGCCGTGTGCTCCTTGTAATGATCGGGAAATAACGGAAAAATCCGTCGTCAATTCAGTGTATAAACAAATGGACTAAGAATTGATATGAAAAACTTCAGTTAGCATTTGACTCAATGATAAATTGTATTTACTGACAAGGTCATTGTATCGACTAAAGAACTTACCAAATGACGATTTTAAACAAATCTGCTGATATTCTTGTTTCATCAACTTATTTGTCAAAAATTTTCCTCGTTTAAGAAATTATTCATATCTAGAGCATGCTCTTGTGTATCGAATCAACTGAAATACATAAACTCCGTATGCTATATTGCTGCATAAGTATGGAAATTGGACGATAGAAAAGTTAAAGTCATCCCGTTTTTCATAGAGCTTGGTTGTTAGGTTATCATTAACGTCTTTTTCAAGTAAAATATCCAAATATGAAACAGATGTGTTAGACTCTGTGGTATCTCTTATCTCAAACTCACCAGGATATATCGTATCGACATATGAATGGAAATTACAATTGTTAATTGACAATACGTTGTCGATATATCTAGATGTCAAGTTAAAGCGATAGCAAGTCTTTTCTTCTTTTCACGCATAAGATTTTGCACAAATTCTGCTTCAAATAAATACAAAAATAGTTCTGCTAATAACTGGACGGAATTCCTATCCATAGGGATTTCAAGAGATTGTTGGAAGACCTGGTCTCCAAAAGCAACATATATATTTTCAATCAGAATTGAACTCAAGCATCTTTTTGATGTCGACTTCAGAGTACTTCTGTGTACAGTCAGAATGTTTTTAACAAAATAAATTTGCAAATGACTAATGATAAGGTAAGTAAAATTACGAGTCCAATTTTTATTGAAAAAGCATCTGTCAATGATATCAAAAAGCCTTGACTTTAATTTATCGTGGAAAAATGGTTGTGCAAAAAGTTAAAAGGTCGCAAGTTTTTAAGCTGTTCATTTTGGTAAAATCTTGTGATTTCAAATTGTCCAAAAGTACCATGGAGTTTTTAAGTATCCACATCTGATGTACACCTATTGTTGAACATATTGTTGCACAGTACTCTTGAAGTTTCTCTTACACTACTGTTAATATCTTAGTGAGGAGTAAAGAAAGTATTAAACTATTTCTCCTAATACTACTTCTACTATATGAATATTCATAAAATCGGCTAATATACAAGGAGTTAATGGAAGAAAACGAGCTTACTTTATTTGTGAACACTCCGAAACATAGAACATGAAAACAAAAGGAAACAACTGTTGGTGGTAAAAGTAGAACGTTTTTGTAAACTCTGCTTTCATCTGTTATACAATCACAAAGAAAATGATAGCTGTAAAAAAAAGTAGGAAGGAAGAAATATAATAGTTTAAGCTATATGCATTATTCATAAAAGAGTACATTGAAACTGCATGTGAAGCACGCACTTAAAATGCAACCTCATTGTATGTTAATATGCTTACTTAAATTTTTCAAATTTGTTTCAATAAGCTTGTCGACTGATTTTGTAATCCATCAAAGATTAAAATGAAATAAATAGAAATTACGGACAGTATTCAAGCTAAAAAATCCATTAAACAATATATTTTTTTAGCAAAGCAAACACAGATCTTTGAAACATCAGAGGTAGGATCAGGTGCCATGGAGAGGTAGCATCCCATGCCGATCGGTAACACCCGCCGTGTGCTCCTTTTCGTGATCGGAAAATAGTGGAAAAATTTATCGACAATTAAGTGTGTTGATATTGACCTAACAATTATTTTGAAAAACGTCAGTCACCATTTGATCAAATGTTAAATTGTATTGCTGACAAGGTCATTGTATCGACCATATAACATTAAGACTGCTGATATTCTTGTTAAATCAACGTGTTTGCTAGTAACTTCGTTTTAGAAATGGTTCATACGTAGAACATGCTCTTTAGTATAGAATCAACTGGGATATTTCAACCCGTATGCAAGAAATACAGATATATTGCTGCAGAAGTAAGGTAAGTTGGCGATTGAAAAGTTAAAATAATCATATTCATCATTAAGCTTTGTAATAAAATTAACATAATCGTCTTCTTCCAGTAAAAAAAACCCCAAATATGAAACAGATATGTCAAACCCTGTTGTATCTTTTACTTCAAGCTCAGCGTGGGTATATAGTGTCGACATAAGAATGGAATTAATCATTGTAAATTGATATTACTTCATCAATCTATATGTTGAGTTGAAGGCAACAGCAAGCGTTTTCTTCTTTTCACGTAAAATATTTTAAACACATTCTGCTTCATATGAATACAATATTAGGTCTACTAATAACGGGGTGCAATTGAAATCCATAGTAATTCCAATACATTGTTAGAAGACAAGAAACCAGATAGATACTGTCAATTAGAAACTCGAGCATCTTTTTTAACATCAGCCCCATATTACCTGTTTTTACAATCATGCAGAATATTTATCAACAATATAATTTTGCAAATGACCAACGACAAAGTAAGTAAATTTACAGGTTCCATTTTTGTTGAAATTATACAATATGACATTCATTGCTAACTTTTTATTATTTTCGTACTAATATATAAAGGAAAAATGTAATCGTTGACATAATCATCAACAGTGTTTATCAAGTCTTGCGGAAAACCATCTAAAATGGTTCCCACCCAAAGTTGTCAGATATAGTTTGGCGAATTTGATAGCCGGGTCGCGACTGACCCAAGTTTATAAAAATTAGGTATAAACTGCTCCCTCGCCAAAATGAAGTTCAGGTCTTTCTGACGAGACTTTATAAAACCGAGGCCCTGTATCACGACCTACGTTGACACGATAAAGATTCATCAATGAAACTGAGTCCCGATAAAAGGTCCAAATTTTAAGCCCTTCATCGACATCGGGGGACATCTCTTTATGAGCGAAAAATATCGATAAGGACATAAAACAACATTAAATCAAATAATCGTCTGAAAAGAAATCTTTTGCTCCAATAATAGATCCTACAAAGTGATTCCTATAATCATTAATTAATTTTTGGACATATAATAATTCTTTATACATATAATATATGAACAAAATTATTGAATTTACTGAGATTGCAGCACCCCTGTTATTTGATTTTTCTGTTGAAAATATACATATCGGAACCTTTAGAAAGTTCACAATTGTTCGAGCACAACCTGATAAATAATTCATCCACAATCTGATGCCTCTCAAAATATGTTATTGCATGTCATAGTTTAGAAAATCTTGATTATGACTTTCCCCTTCTAAAACACTACATCAAATTTATTTCACTTTTAAGTATTTTTGTTTTAACTTCATGTCTAAGCATATTTATATTCAAGTTTTGTAAATTAACTCGAAAATATACAACTAAATCTTTGTATTATAACATAAAACATTACATACATTTGCCTAAGGATGTTTGATTATAATATCTCTTAAACAAGCTGAAGATTATCTTTTGCTTTAAATCCTACCTAAATCTTTTGCCCAAAAATCAATGCAGATTAATCATAACAAGGTGCAAGTAATCAGCACAAAGGGTTTAAAATTTGACGATATTCAAAAATTAACAATTATTTTTCTTTTTGATCATAGTAAGGTTCAGAAGTCATTTTCTTCTTGTACGTGTGTCCTCATTTTAGTATTCAAAGACATAAACTCATTGTAAGATGTAAGAGAAAGTGTTAAAAATTTCAATATCTATTGAATCAATCAATCAATGATAGTACAATTGTTTGATTAATGATGCTTGTTCTATCATTGAGATCCCCAAGGAGACTTATCCTGTTTGTAAATCCTACTCCTCCGGGGGCTTAAATTAAACTTATAAAATCTTTACTTGTATATATCTTTTCCAGGCACGTAGCAACACTCGTTGCAAAAGGGGATGGGGCTGCCCCCCTTATTTCCCAATACTACTTTCACTATTGTGTATTGAAAGGCTTGTTGCACCCCCCCCCCAACACACACACACTGTTTACTAAAATAAAGTATTAAGAAGGAAATGTAGTACTATATGCCAAAAATTGGTATGGAAAGGAATTTGGCATTTAAAAAACTTGCCTCTAACTCTGAGCAATAATTTAGTTCATAAAAAGCATTTTAGATCGTCAATTTTCCATCGTTGCAAAACATCTTAAATGTTGTGTCTTCCTTGTTTGGTTCTATTAATTGTTTTATTACTTTAAATAGGGTTTGACATAAACTAAAAAGCATAAACCGAACTATTTTCCTTATGTTCGGTGTTTCGCCATCCTGGTATCATTCATGTAACCCCATCATCAACTTTGTTTGTATATCCTCTTTGTCGTGAAATACGTGTTTGTTCATGTATGTCCATGTATACATGTATTGCATAAAGCTAATATATTTTCCATTTTCTTTGAAAAGTATGTTTGATTCTGTGCAAATGGATGACATGTATTTGAATATAAACAGCAATAGGGAAAATATTAATTTTTTAGGATTTTTAAGGAATTCGTAGAGGATGAAACTATTAATAGGTAAAATTTTGAAATATGGTACAAAAAATTAATATATTATGTACATAAATGTGAGCTTACCTAATTATCAAATTTTTAAGATTGCTATATGGGTATTCCTATTGGAGCAACGGTAGGGATGGTACTATCATTTGGAATTTTTACTGGAGTCCAAATCAGTGTTGCAGTGTCTGTCCTCCTTCAAGGAAGGGTTACGTTAAACCCTAAGAAGAGGTATATGTCTTTTCGTATATAGGGTAATACTTGATTTTCCTCATTAAACCTGGGATACGACCTTTATTTTGTTATCTATAACTTTTATTTAGGTCTTGGTCAAATGGTAGTCACACGCCTTTCATTTTATCTATTTTTTTTTTTTAATAACCAGACGAGTAATTTCTTTATTTATCAAATGTCACGTGAAAAAGATATGCTTCATTACTAGAATAATTGGAGTCAATTTTAATAGATATGAAACTCAGGGATATTGAGATCTCTTTCGTGTTAGAACCTAGAGGTCCGAACCTGCAAAATTATTAAGAATCAACTTTTTAATCCCCTAACGTGTGAAAATAACTGAAATAAAAAAAAAACTTAAAAATATGAATTATATTCATAGTTTCCTTCGAGAGTTGAAAAGATTTTTCGTATAGCACGCATAAATTGTTATCTAAAATAATAATAAACATTGTTTTGATTATAGGAAAGCCAAGAGATTAAGTGTACATGAAGAAGAAAATTCTGAAAATTGTATCGTTCAGAAAGTAAGTAGGGAAGAAGCTGTTTTTCGCATTAATGCCATTAATGGTATTCTCTATCTTCGTATTAATGGTATTTATGGTATTCTCTATCTTCAAATATGATAATACTCTTTTAGGATAACATTCTTCTTCGACAAGTAAGACGGCTACAAAGATCTTCTCCAAAGAAAAACAAAACTTTTATGTTAGAAGAAAAACAGCAAGAACGATTCGAGAACAATGATCACGATACATACTCATCAATTGATGATTTGGCACAAGTCGACAAGAAAGACAAAGTTTTCTGGTCTACTGACAAACGTGCAAAGAGAAAGAAGGAAAGTTACACTATGAATATTTATCTCCTGTAGAAGCAACAGAAAGAAGCAAAGAAAACGTGTCATTAACGTACACAGGCCTCCGAAAAGAAGGATGCGCCAAATATCCCCGTGACAGATACCTAATAGATGCTGGAGTAAAATGCAACAATTTGAATCCTGTGACAGATGATGCTTACTTATCACCTGTTGCAACAAACACAATTGAAATAAAACACAATTATAGTCCTGGAGTAGATGATACATACATAACTCCTGTACCAGCCACTGAAGACGACAAGACAGATGAAAAGTTTACGTACACATACCAAGAAGAAGATGGATGCAAGAAAAATCATCATGATTCGTACTTGTCACCTGCTGAAGTACAAGAGACCAACTTAAGTCTTGTTGCAGACGAGCATTACACTTCTCTGGAAGACGATACTTACAGTAATTTGTAGCTGCAGAATTGTTTCTCCTTGGTGAATAAATTCAGAATGACAAACGAACAAGCTACTTCAAAGAATCTGTGTCACCCGCTGAAGGAAAAGAAAAGAGAATATGCTGACCCGGAAAGGAGGGGGGTCGATGGGGTGGGTCACTTTTAGAAGGAGGGGGGGGGGGGGCTTAGAAAATTATGATATAAAATTTAATTGAAAAAAATTAAAAGCTTCTTGAGATATCGCCTACACACACATGCACAGAATGTATGAATTAAGGATCTTGACCTTTGGCTTTTTGTTTTGACCTCAAAATCAAGGCGGGTCTTCCTTAAGCCATAGGGAGTTGTGGAATAAAATGTCATTGCAAAAGCAAAAAGGCTTCTTAAGGTATTGCGTGGAAACGAAAGCGTTACAGACAGACAGACAGAAATACAGACGGACGGACAGCCATACCGAAATTAAAATCCCCAACTTTCAGCTGTTGTTTCAGCAAAAGTTGTTTGGGGTATTTTTTTTTCGTATTATATATAGTGTGGTATACTTAACTTTACCATATATCGTACTCATAGTTATCTTTTACTCTATTTACCTATTAAGGGTTCGTAACCATCTTTTACTGCCTTTAAACAAATTTTAAAAAATCTTTTTTATATTCATGCTTACATGTATATACATAGATATAGCAAGCTTAACTCCAAATGCTTTACATGTAATTTCATTTGCAGATTAAAATATTTAACTTTACAAGTGACCATTCTCATATTGGAAATTTCAGGAACAATTTTTTTTCTTGTTAATGTTAAATACATTTATGGGAAAATAATTGCAATTTTGCGCGTTACCTTGCTCT
Organism: Saccostrea cuccullata; assembly: GCF_032062105.1. NCBI lineage: Eukaryota > Metazoa > Mollusca > Bivalvia > Ostreida > Ostreidae > Saccostrea > Saccostrea cuccullata. The sequence continues at coordinate 24,359 of NW_026937426.1, read as the reverse complement.
TTAAGTATTTTCCGCATAACAACAAATGAAAAATGCCAGTAGGAGAGAAATATTTTATTCAATTAAAATTCGAACTATTGGTGTACTGTAGTATACATAGGATTTAGGAATAAGTCACTAATTAAAGAAAGATTTTTGATACCATAGTAATCATATATAGTTAGAATGATTTGCTTCTTAATAAAAGCCCAGGATAAAAAAAAATATTTATTTATTTATTTTATAAAATAATACTTATAAATATGAAGTTGAAAGTCATTGGTGAGATGAGAAAACTTTGAAACAAAGAAGGTGTTGCAGAAACTCGCGATTATTCTCTATACATCGAGAAGGACATTTAGGGTATATTCGATTAAGCGACACGGGTTACACGAGTCACTAGAGTTGTAAATAAAACAACCTATCTTCGACACGGGTGATCAACCCGTGTTACGCGAGTATGCTCCTCAGTTTACCTGGAGTAACCTGGTAACAGGTAAAAAGAATGGCGGGAAGTGAAGTCGCATTGTTAATGCGAAAACTGTTTCTGCATAAATATGTCAGTGTTTGTATTAAAAATTTACAACGTCAGTGAAAAAAGTCTGCAATATAATTTTGACACCCCCTTTTTATTTTTTAGTTTTAAAGTCAACCTCTTAAAATTACTGTTGCTTTATCATTGACAGTTTTTGATTTTTTTTTTTAAGTTTATCCAGCTTTTTTTTTAAATCTGCCTATAATTATTGCCCGAACCTCTAGATCCCGTTTTACAAATGAACTTACGACTAAAATCAAAAACTTATGTTGATTATAAATTTTTGAAAATTAACTGTTACGGAAATTGTTACCATAAAACATTCTAAATTCTTTTCAAGAAGAATAAAATCGCAAATAATTTCTGGATTTTGTGATATGCACCTTAATACCGGTCTTAAGGCCTCAGAATCACTATACTAATTCATTCCTACTATAACTATACATTTTCATTCCTTCACAAAGCCGTACTAAGGAATTGGAAAGGTTTAATTTTTTTATTATTTCTGTTCCTATAAGAACAGGAATTCATAGCAACTAATGCTATAATCAGTTTCATTTTGCAGACGCATTCCTGCATGACTGTCAAAAAATTTCAAGATCATATTCCTGGCAAAACTATTTTTATGCATAAATAGAATGTCTATTCAAAAGGAGATTTATTCGCATTTTTTAACAAATATTGGGTTTTTTTGATAATCGAAAAAAAAAGATGTTTGGACAAATATATTTTTCTAGAGTTTTGATATATCAAAAGGCACATTATAAATAACAAAATTCCACTGGAATAACTTCTGTTGCAATTTGTTTGAAGTTTGGGTGTTTTTGAGTTAGATTGACTGGACTAACTGAAATTTCTCTCACATTTGATCCTGTAATTATCTTATAGCTGAATTATTAATAATAATGATTTAACTTCATAAGGTAATTAACACGACATATCTATGCTGCGATCGTTAAATCTATAAAAATAATTTTAGTGAATCAATATGCATCTATTAGACAATTTTGAAATCAAGGGGCCCGTTTTACAAAAGAACTTACACCTAAGACCAAAATTAATTCTGCGATTTTATTCTTCTTGAAAAGATATGGAATGTTTTACAATGAAATCTTAGAAATATGGAGGTTGGGTCCCCAGAACTAACTGGTTCTTTGTTCACAATAAATGTTATAAGTATATATAGAAATTACCTTTTCAGCCTTTAATCACTATCGTAATAATTATTGAACATTTTCAAGCGTATGTTTTTTAACAAAAAAATTTAGTTGAAATATTGAACATTATTTTTACAGACTCAAAATTAAAATCCACAGCCATGTAAGACCATGAAAAACACATAAGTTCAAGTTTTCTTTCCAACCGACGTCACATTTTTTTGTAAAAGTATTTGTCTCTCACATCCTATGACTTACACTATATAAATGAAAAATGTCAGCTATGGTACTTTTCTGACCAATTAATTATTATACCCCTTGCAAAATGTTACCGGGGGGGGGGGGGGGGAGGGATAGAGAGAGAATACAGGCACGTAGCAGCTGGTGGAAGCGCTCCCAACACTTTTTTTTCCAAACATCTCTTTACTTTCAAAAAATCTTCATTGAAAGACCACCGATAGCTTCCTCCCCCTTTTTGTTACAGTAAAGCCAATCAAGGGTCAAGTCGTCTTGTATGAATAAAATTTGGTACTGAAGGAAGTGGGACCTACATCCCCTTCCTCCAACTAAATAGGAGTTTCGTTTTTTTTTTGCTTTGGCTTGCCCCCCCCCCCCCTTCAAACACGATGGCACGTCACTATTATATTTAATACTATTGACATGTATGTAAGTGAAGACATTCTTATTCTACTTTTTTTTATTTTAATAAGAGGAGGTATTGACTTGTTAAATAATACTATAGTATTGCAAGGATAAATAATCTATAAAATACATGTTATATCTGTAAAAAATACATTTTGTTGAACAATCAATTCAGCTTTGAGGTCTTGTATTAAATTATCTGCTATTCTCTATTTGATAATTGGATATTGTTTGTTAATCAGTTGTTTATCCTGTTAAGACCAAAAATACAGGGAATATACTGTTTTCCCCGCCATATTTATACAAACACTAAACGATACGAGATGTTTTATTTAGATCACTAGAGTTCAGTCAGTGTGCATGTGCATATTTAACACTAGTGCGACACGGGTTGTCTTAATCGAATACACTCTAAGAGTGTATTCGATTAAGACAACCCCTGTCGCACTAGTGTTAAATATGCGCATGCTCACTGATTGAACTCTATAGTGATCTAAATAAAACATCTCGTGTTGTTTAGTGTTTGTATAAATATAGCGGGGAAAACAGTATATTCCCTGTATATCTGGTTTGAACAGGACAAACAATTGATTTAGAAACAATATCCAGTTATCAAAAAAAGAATGGCAAATAATTACTCCAGTAAATACAAGACCTCAAAGCTGAAATTAATTGTTCAACAAAATGTATTTTATACAGATAAAACATGTATTTTATAGATTATTTATCCTTCCTTGCAATATTATTCAACAAGTCAATACCTCCTCTTATTAAAATAAAAAAAAGTAGAATAAGAATGCGTTCACATGCATACATGTCAAAAGTACATGTATTAAATATAATAGTGACATGCCATCGTTTTAGGGGGGGGGGGGCAAGCCAGAAAAATAAAAACAAAACTCCTATTTAGTTAGAGGAGGGGGATGTAGGTCAAACTTCCTTCAGCACCAAATTTTATGCATACAAGACGACTTCACCCTTGCTTAGCATTACTGTAACAAAAAGGGGGATTAAGCTATCGGTGGTCTTTCAATGAAGATTTTAAGTAAATATATGTTTGGAAAAAAGGTGTGGGGAGCGCTTCCACCAGCTGCTACATGCATGTGCCTGTATTCTCTCCCCCGTAACATTTTGCATGGGGTATAATAATTGGTCAGAAAAGTACCATAGCGGACATTTTTCATTTTAATATGGTATAAGTCATAGCATGTGAGAGACATATACTTTTACAAAAAATGCGACGCCGGTTGGAAAGAAAACTTGAGCTAATGTGTTTTTCATGGTCTTACATGACTGTGGATTTTAATTGTGAGTCTGTAAAAATAATGTTCAATATTTCAATTCATTTTTTTTTTAAAAATGCGCATGAAATTGTTCAATAATTATTACGATTGTAATTAAAGCCTGAAAAGGTAATTTCTATATATTTATAACATTAATTTTATTGTAAACAAAGAACCGGTTGGTTTTGGGGACCCGACCTCCATATTTATAAGATTACATTGTAGGACATGCATGTAACTGAAATTGCTCTCACATTTGATTCTGTAATTATCTTAAAACTAAATTATTAAATAAATAATAGTAATAATATTTAACTTCATAAGGTAATTAACACGACATATCTATGCTGCGATTGTTAAATCTATATAAATAATTTTAGTGAATCAATTGCAATATGCATCTATTGGACTATCTATTTTTGGAATCAAGGGGCCCGTTTTACAAAAGAACTTGCACCTAAGACCAAAATCTAATTCTGCGATTTTATTCTTCTTGAAAAGAATTAAGAATGTTTCTATGGTAACAATTTCCAAAACATTTAATTTTCAAAAATTTATAATCAACATAAGTTTATGGTTTTAGTCGTAAGTTCTTTTGTTCCAGAGGTTCGGACAACAATTATAGGCAGATTAAAAAAAAAGCTGGATAAACTTATGTAAAAATTAAAAACTGTCAATGATAACACAATAGTAATTTCAAGAGGATGACCTAAAAACTGAAAAATAAAAAAAAGGCTGGGGATGTCAAAATTATAATGCAGACTTTTTTCATTTACGTTGTAAATTTCTAATACAAACGCTGACAAATCTATGCAGAAACAGTTTTCGCATTAACAATTCGACTTCACTTCCCGCCATTTTTTTACCTGTTACTCCAGGTAAACTGAGGAGTATACTCGCGTAACACGAGTTGATCACCCGTGTCGAAGATAGGTTGTTTTATTTACAACTCTAGTGACTCGTGTAACCCGTGTCGCTTAATCGAATATACCCTTAAATACCCTCGTTATGTCAAAATATAGATACAGCACGTAGAGGACTATGTTTACGGCGGGTATTTCCTGCTTGATACAGCAAAACACTTTCGTCATTTTGCACGAAAAAGGTTGGAACAACAAAAATCACAATGGCTAAAGCAGTAGTTTGAAAGATATACTGTAGGCATCGTGCAAAAATATTTTTCATGAAATAAAACCTGCGTCCCATAATCACACTGTTGATACTACATCCAAGACATTTCATTTGTTTCAAATCAAATCTTGGCTACTAACTAAAGAGACCAGAATTATTCAAAACTGCAATAGCTACAGTATGTAAAAAATAAATTATTAAACAATACAGTAAATTTATTTTCCAAGACAAAACTAAATAAAGTATTCGTTTTAAGTCACAGCATATCAAGGAAAATAATTTTATCCTGCATATAGTTATTATTCATGACAATTTTAATTTTAACTTCTTGACATTCTCTCTCTTGCAAAAATGATCCATTCCAGGATTCGAACCCTGGCTCTGGTAAACGTACGATTTGGTAACCAACCAGCATATCCACTAGACCAATTCGGACACGATTGTTTCCAGTGTTATTCAATGTACACAATTTGCATTTCGTCTGTAGAATAATTTCTATTCAATTTTTGCGTTTTTCAAAATTGTGCCTCTCTGAAACAAAAATTGGAGATGGCAGTTTTGAAGAAAATTCCTGCCTCTTTGTGTATATATCTAAATTATTTTATTTCAAGGAGGCACTTTTTCAGAACAATGGGGATTTCCTATTCAAAAAAACGGAAAATCTTATATATTTTGCCGTGAGACTAATTTTCACATCATTTTGTGGCAGATTGGAAGTCAATACGCAGCTTCCAAATATTTTTTTCTCATTGTGCTTTATATATTGATGCATTTGAAAAAAAAAATAATATGAGTTTCTGCAACATAAAAATTCTTCTTTTAATCTGCTACACATTTAGGGAAAATAACAAAAGAACTGCAACACCCTCTTTAAAAAAAATGTTCCTGCAGGTTTAAAGCACTTTGAATCTGGTTGTGTCTGTCGGTTGTTTAATTTCAAGTTTACTTGGATTTATTCGGGTCCATATATGCATGGAAGTAACAGTTCTTAATTTATAGTTATCAAACGTCTTCAATATACCTGGATATCGAGATGAAGGCCAGCGTTTTCCTTTTCTCATGCAGAAGGTATTTAATTACTTCTGCGTAAAACGAATAGAAAAAAAATCGCAAAATAAAGAAGTGCCAATCGAATTCCAAAGGATTGGAGGAAGTTTTTTTTTCTAATAACACATTTTATAAATTATGTCAAAGATCTTTAGTTATGACATCTCAGCAATAAGATATAACCAATCCCAACCAATATTGATGAAGCCATATTCCCCAGACAAATTCTGTATTGATAAGAAAGAATTACTAGTAAAAACAGAAACGGATGAACTATATGTAATAATTTAATATTTTTCTACGTTTATCATGCCACCTAAGTTGTCATACATGAAACTGATAAGCATTTATAATTTGCGTATCACAATTTGAATTCCAATAAGAAAACGACATGTGTTTATTTTTTCTGTCTAATTAAAACATTTCACGAAACAAAGACTTTGCACTGATGGAACCCATTACAAAGACGCTTGGCTAATTATTTTGTTGGCCCTGTGAGCTGAAAATAAAAAAAATATGATATTTCATAGAAATAATATTGATAAATAGAAATACGCATAAGGGATCAGTAGTAGTAGTGGTAGTAGTAGTAGCAGTAGTACTACTAGTAGTAATAGTAGTAGTAGTAGTAGTAATAGTAGCAGCAGTAGTAATAGTAGCAGCAGTAGTAGTAGTAGTAATATAAGTAGTAGTAATAGTAGTAGTAGTAGTAATAGTAGCAGTAGTAGTAGTAGTAGTAGTAGTAGTAGTAGTAATATTATTCATTACCTTACAGCGAGTCGTCTAACTGAAATAATAACAAGAAGATGTGAATAACATTGTTAAAGCTCTTTAAATACTAAATAAATTTGATAAATCACATTTTGCAATAATATTGGATCAAACAGGTTACGTTGCAAAAGGAAAGATCTTTCCTATGCATCCTGATTTTGATAATATGTATGCATAAACAAATAAATCGTTTAAATAAATAATCTTACTAAGGGGTCCTTCTTATATCTAAATCCTTATTAAAATCATAATTGTTTGTTATCTTATCATTCTTAATTTTCTGCAGTAATAAAAAATATGATAAATATTCAATAATCTCTACAAGATTCGTTTACTTTTAAGAAAGTTAAACCATTAATAAATACTGCGTATAAGATATATATGGTTAAATTAAAGCTGTCACAGAATGATGAGAATTATAAGTAATTCAGTACAAGTATTCGAAGACATCATAAGAAAGTTTAAATCATCCACAACAGTAATTGTAAATATTTTATTTTTTTATCGTTATTATCATTATTTTTTTTTTTTTGAATTTCTTAGTATTGAGAAAAATCCATCTCTAGATATGTTACCTTTTTTGATTCAAAAATGAAAGTGGATAAGTTTACCTTTATTCTGACGATTGATGAATCTTTTATACACTAGGACGGATACAGTGGTTCCTACCAACAGAGATACAATAACGACGACGACGGCGATGATAATGGTGTTTGAAATTACATCAGGGCTCTGATTCTGTTCATCAAATGTACTATTCACTGTTCAAAAATTGTATAAATATGAATTCAAGATTATGCGAATGTTTCAGCTATGTACAGTTCGCATTTTCGCGAGTAGATTTTAGTAGAATTCTAAGGGTAGCTCAAATTGAAAGAGTTCAGATCTGGGGCCTCATTTTAAACAGTTTGATTCTACAATACTTAAGGGTGTCTCCATATAAATATGACTATTCATGGTTTTTCTGTTCTTAAGAAAAAAAATTCCAATATAAAACTTTGATCCCCCATTCTGGCCCACTTTACCCCACGGGGCAATGACTTGAACAAACTTGAATCAACACTACCTAGGGATGCTATCTTTAAGATCAATCATGGATTTGCTGTTTAAAAGAGTGTTCCTATGTATTACTGTATTAAACTTTAATCTCGCCCTTTGTGGCCCTACTCTACCACGTGTGGTCATGATTTGAAAAGACTTTTTCTATATAAATATGACCAATTATGGCTTTGCTATTTTTGAGAAGAAGAGTTTTAAAGAATTTTCCAATGTATTTTCATGTAAACTTTTTTGGTCCATTGTGACCCCACCCTACCCCCGGGGTCATGATTTGAACAAACTTGAATCTACACTACCCGAGGATTTTTTTTCCACATAAGTTTAATTTTTTTCCTGGCCCAGAGGTTCTTGAGACGATTTTTAAAAGATGTTATTATTTTGTCACATTTTCCTAACTACTGCAGTATCTCCCATTGAAAAAGTGTAAAGCCTTTCGTTTAAACAAACAAGTATCCAAGGATACTTTGTGGTAAGTTTGGTTGATATTGGCTCAGTGATTCTTAAGAACAAGTCGAAAATGAGAAAAAGTTTACAGATAGACAGATGTAAGCCGGATAAAATTTGAGCAGGAAAGTTCATTTGTGCCTTCGGCTCAGGTGAGCTAAAAATTTAAACATGACTGTGACGTCATGCCCTTGTTCTTGCAGTCTAAAAATTTACCTATATCCGTACGGTAATGAACTAATGATAATTGCCAGTCCAATAATAGATTATGGGACGGCAATGATAATAAAATCGGAAAGTATTTTGATAACAACAAATAGAGTGGAATCAGGGTTTAATACCTGGTATGTGCATAAACAAAAAAAAAAAAAAAAAAAACAAATTAAGGATTTGAGGAAGGAATTTTAACCTTTCTAAAATGTAACACTTTCCATTGTTTATTATGCTAAGTGGTTTCCTTACACCACTGTTAACTAATTGAGTGAAACACGAATCTCATTTTTTGTTTGTTTGAGAAACCTGTAGTATAATCTTTCAATCAGTGTAAGTCAACATAAAAAGATAAAAGTAAAATCCTGACCGGAACAGACAAACGGGTATCCCGTCCAGAACTTTCCGTAACATGTGCGTTGTGTGTTCCCAGCAACCTGTTTGTATCCTGAGTTACATCCGTAAGTGCTGACTCCATTACAACCTGTAGAACTTGTGGAAACGTTCACGTTACTGTTTAATTCATGGGTGCACGCGACATCTAGAGAAAAAAAATCATGTATAAGTACATGTTTGATTAAAAAAATATTTAGTTTTATCTCTACTTTTTATTAGCATACACGTTAAAAAAACCTGCATTTTCTGTAAAAGACAGGTATTGGGGCCTGTGGCATACTAATGAAATGAAACATATGGAAATAACAAAGAGTATTCCAGATCAAAAATCCGTACAACAATACAAAATACATGAAATAGGAGCAGAGAAAACACGGACCTCCGAAACATCAGAGGTTGGATCAGGTGCCATAGAGGAGCGAGCAACGCCTGTCAACCGGTCACATCTGCCGTGTGCTTTTTTTCATGCTCAGGAAATATTGAAAAACGTGTAGAACCAGCTACAAGGTATGTAATTCATTTGAATTTTCTCTTAACAGAAAATTCGCTGCTCGACGGGAATAATACTGAAGTAATATGTATATAATAGAAAATATGTAGACTATTGATTCAAAATTCGATTTTTTTTCAAATCAGATTAATTTCTAACGCTATATAAGATTATGGGATGGTGTGCTATTTGGTGGATACATCCATGTTGATTGAAGCGCTAGAAATATTAACGTAAATGTCTTTGGAGATTACTTTTATTATATCTCTTCCGCAAGGCAGTTCATTTAATTGGATGTTTCCCGTAAAAAAATGTATACAGGGTTATTTTCGCCCATTCACACTTGCTGACAATTTTGCCCCATTTTTTATTCGCCCAGTCAAGTTTAATTTAAGAAATTATACTGTATTCTTTGAATTCGCACCGTTTCAAATTCGCCCAAATGAGAGTAGGACGAAAGGTGCGAAAATAAAACGGGGGTGAAAATTTCCCTGTATAAAGTACCTAGATAACAATATTACCTATGCTGCTGCGACGGAATTCGATAGAAATGGTTAATGACACATAGATAGATGATACATAGTATATGCAATATAATTATGAAATAAAATAAACACGGTCAAAAGTCCATGAGAACAATATAGGGTCGTGGCACAACAAAACCTACTGTCAATTAACAATGGTAATTTCCATTCCTATGTCGACACGATATATCCTAGTAAACTTGAGATAAAAGATACAATAGAGTCTTAGACATCTGTTTCACATTTTTACTTGAAAAAGACGTTAATTGTAATTTAATTTTTCTATCGCCAACTTCCCTTATTTATGCAGCAATATACCTTCATCACCAGCATACGGAGTTTACATATCTCATTACATGATTAGATACGCAAGAGCATGGTCTACGTATGAGCAATTTCTAAAACGAAGTAAATTATTGACAAACAAGTTGATAAAACAAGAATTTCAGTAGCCTCTTTTAAAGTCATCATTTCGTAAGTTCTATGGTCGATACAATGACCTTGTCGGCAAATATATTTTATCATTGAGTCAAATACTGACTGAGGCTTTTCTTAGTAATATTGTTAGTCCGTTATTTATATACTGAATTGACGACGGATTTTTCCGTTATTTCCCGATTATGACAAGGTGCACACGGCGGGTGTAACCGGTCGGCAGGGGATGCTCACTCCTCCGTGGCACCTGATCCAACCTCTAATATTTTGGAGGTCCGTGTTTGCTCTGCTCCAATTTTGTATTGTTTTATGGACTTTTGATCTGGAATATTGTTAGTTATCTCCATTTGTGTCACCTGAAATATCAAAGATAAAATCATGTGTTATGGAAGAGTTAGCTTTCCATATCAAACAGACACAGCTACCGTGTGCTCTTTGCTATGATCTGTCAAAAGTATTTCTTAAACCTGTGTGAAAATGATTGCTCAACGATTTTTACAAAAAAAGTTTAGTCAACATTTAACCTATTGGTGCATTTGCAACAATGTTGCTATATCGATCATATAATTTTACAAAATGTCGAATTCCTTTCATCATTAATATATTTGTAAATTTCTTGCATATTTATAAGAAATTGGTAGTACGTGTTCGCTGACCTAGCTCTTGTTTTTCGAATTAACTGAACGGAAAACAAATCCTGCACACACCTATGATTAATACAGATGAAAAAATATTAATATATTTATACAAGTTGTTTTATTTTTTGAATAATATGTCTTTGGTTTTAGGAAGCCACTTTGGTCATAGTGTAGTCAGTAAGCTATTGTTACTTTGGCCAACGATATGGTCCCCGAGCCTCTTTTTTTTAAATGGTACTCAACTATTTCTTTTTAGGAAAGCGTAATATCTTAATTTTTAAATTTTTTTTACGTTAACTTTTTTTGAAAGAAAATACATTAACGTCATACCAGTTATGTAAATAAATACATATGTAATATTTTGGTAAGAAAGTTTAAGAGTTGTGAAATTTGTTAAAAATGCGTAAAGAATATACATCAATATACAATTTATTTTACCACTGAGACACTTAACTCACTTTAAAAAAATAAGTATCAAACAAAATGTTCTGGACCTAGACTTTAGTAATAAAGAACGTTTCTTTGATGAATTTGTCTTTCCTCAACGAGAATAAAGAAAAGATAGGTAGAAGGTCCCTCAATCCAGTGCGTTGAGCTTTTCTCAAATTTTTCTCAAATTTAACCCACTTAGAATTTTTTTTTCAAAGTGTGTTGATTTTTGTGTCAAATTCAACGCACTTCAAAGTGCGCTGCCAAGCACCATATGTGTACAATAATAGTATATAAGTAATATGATGGAAAAACTGAAATTATATCGTTTTTCAAATGCTTAAATTGTTAGTTCACTGAAAGAAATACCTAATTACATTGTAATTCAACTTGTGTGCCTAGTAAAGCGTTCGTCATGATATGTAATCATTCTGTTCATTAGCTTAGATAGTGAAAAGTAGAGTAGGGATCGTAGATATACCTAGTGAAAGTTACTTATACATTCTAGATTTACTAATGTTATCGAGTAAATCAACCCAATGTCTAGTAAAACTACTTTTGAGGTAGTGATTGTATGGACGGTAAATTTGCTAGTCTTCTGAGTGACTTTCACTAGTTATTTCTTGTAGTGTTGGACTAAATTAAATCATGTACATAAGAAACAGATGTGTCAGACTCAGTGGAATATACCGAGTCACATATAAATGGAAATAGCTAATGCTTATCAATAAAACGTCGGTAATATATCTGAATGTTCAGCTGAAAATCACGGAAAGTTAACTATAAGGAATTCTGCTTCATATGAGTATTAAACACATATTGGCTATAAACGGAACCTGGTCCTTTTGAAATCTTATTTAACTTTGTACTTCTAAACATTACTTAAATGATGTCAATAAGGAACTATAGAGAAATACATTAAAAAGATAATATTTCTTTGTTTACAAACCGTTTGGAAATCTCCATTCACCGCTTGAACCCCAACCTGTCCTTATATAGATATATTTGACATCAAAAGGAGTGGAACGAGTACAATTCAAGATTATGTTGATGCCGACCGTACCGCCCTCGCCTGCTTGGATATAATTCCCTTCCCATGAAATCCAGAAATTGTCGAAGAAGGTTTGATTCAGAATAGTTTGGGAATATGAATCACATTCAGTACCACCTATACCATACCTGATGACAGATCTGGTATTTGCCCATCCCCCAAAAATGATTTCATAATGTGTACCACAGTTGTCACAATCGTCGGTACCGATGGCAATCTGAAAGTCATTGTTTGCTCTTGCTCTGAAGGTTAGAAATGTCCTCCCCTCGGCTAGTAAACAACTGGATGTCAGACTGACGTAAGTTCTGTTGTCTGGTGTATTTAAGCTTCTTTCTGAGGAAGCTGTTAAAAAGTGAACTTAAGTTTTTAAATATTCGCAAAAATCAAAATAGTGGAAGTATTCATTTTTTACTATAATATTTTGCTCTTTATAAGCTCTATGTAGATAGTCTTCTAGAAATTCGATGCCAGCAACTCTACTAAAAGACTGTTTTTAAAATGAAAAATAATACCCTTTGTATGTAAATTTGCCAATTTCGGCCTCTGCAATGACACTTGTATGACGAACATAATAACAGTAATCAAAACTAAAGGTACCACATGTAGCTGGCTGTGAGCCCTGAGGTTGCGAATTGCAAAATTTGTCATATCGTCAATAAATTTATTGTGCCTAAAAACGACCTCTGAGAGTATCATCATAATATTTACATGTACAGCCGATCTGAAGGCAGGATATGGATTGTGACGGAGCTGTTCCGCAACTATACCCCGAATGCTTTTGACACGATTGACTCCTCTGTAGATTTTGTGTTGTGCAGTCAGCTGGGCATGATGACCACGACGACCATGAAGACCAAAGCACTGAAAATACAACACATAAACATACAATACAAAAATTAGTGCATTCAAGATTTAGCACAATGATGCTCATGGGATTCACTTCTCATCATGAATGAAGCTTACACACAGGCCAATAAAATAGATTTAGACATACCATATCCTAACCCTAAGGATCTAACCTTCGTACTTAAATGTGTCTTGGAATACAATTACTTTGAATTTGACGGAAAATATTACAAAAACATTATAGGAGCCAGCATGGGTGCAATCCCAAGTCCAGAGATCTGTGACATCAGAATGTATCAAATCACAGAGCATATAATGGCACAATTCCACCATGCAAGCAAAATTTTCTTCCACGGCAGATACCGTGATGATGGTTTTATAATATTCAATGGAACGCAACCAGAGATAGAAGAATTCTGTAACATTGCCAATCACTGTCACAAGCATCTAAGATTTACATTTGAAATCTTTCCATCTACTGTGAACTTCCTTGATAGTACAGTTTACAAAGGACTCAAATTTCAAAATTTTAACTGGATATCAAGTCGTTTATCAAACCAACAAATAACTTTCAGTACCTACACAGACAGAGCGCTCATAGCCCAGCTGTGTTTAAAGGATTCATCAAAGGAGAATGCGTTAAAGGACTGTAGTTTAGAGTGTCGGGTCCTAATAAATCTCAAACTAAAGAGCAACTGTTACGTAACCCTAAAGTACTGGTTACTAAATTTAACCCTTGCATTAAAGGACTGAAAAAACGGATTCTGAAATATTGGAATACCATTCTTAGAAATCCAGAATGCACAGCTTCATTCAATTCTAAACCAATCATAGTTTACAGCAAACACAACAACATAGGTGAAGAGATAATCAGGTCTCACCTTAAATGAACATTATGATTTATGTCTGTGACCCCTGATAAGGCTACTTAAGAGCCGAAACACTTTACAACTACTTGCATAATTTAAATCAAAGTAATCTGCATTATGCAAAAACATATCTACTATAAGTGTGGTTTGGAGTGTCGGGTCCTAATAAATCTTTTACAAGTTTGGTTGATTGATGTCGCTAATTTTCACACAGTTCCGCGCACTTTTTAAGCATGATTTTTTGCACAAACTTAGGTCAATTTCTTCTTGTAATAAAAATTAACATTATCGAAATTCAGTACGACAATAGAACCGAACGATATATGATCAATTTCTTAAACGAGGTAAATTAATGACAAACAAGTTGATGAAACAAGAATATCATGTGTGTTTAAAGTCATCATTTCGTAGGTTCTATGGTCGATACAATAATGATCATAGGTAATTACAAAAAAAAAATCGACATTTTTGATACTCTTTGGTTGAATTTCTAATTTGACTCCTTAAAAATCAGTATTTATCTAAGGAATTTGCTGTTTTACAATTTTTGTCTTCGTTTTGTTGAAATGTAGCGCCGGAAAGGGACTCACAATACTGCAGAAAGAAACCATGCCAAAAGGTGGGAAGAAAGAAGCATTGGCTATCTTTTAATTTTTGAAACATTGAAAATTTTGCAGTGTGACAGATCTCTAATAAAGTTAGATTTCAGAAAAACGTCTTTTAAACATAGAATTCAGTCGAACATATGAGAAATTCTTTTATCATCTTGCGTTATAGAGTCAGTGAGATTAATGTACAGAAAATACAAATAACAGGACCTGTACTGCGTTTGCGTTTAGGCAAAACAAAAAATTATTGATAATCAAGAAAGTATCTTCTTGATACTAGCTTTGCAGGAAAGGCGATTAATTGCAAGAGTTGAAGAAATGGATTATAAAATGAAAATGGTATCCTTAACTAAGTTCATCAACAATTTAATAAAAGACATATTTCTGTTTGTGTTTGTGAAATAAAATTGCAATAAGTAAAACAATCACTTTTAAAATATGTGTTGGTGCCTTGTTGCACAATATTGCATTGTATCAATGTGACATAATTTGTGTGAAACCCAAGTGAGTTTAAAAAGTGCACAAACCTACGAAAGCCCAGAAGGCTCATTCGAGATTCGAATTTCGAAATACGAGATTCGAAATTCGAGATTCAAAATCCGAGTTTCGAGATTCAAGATCCAGACTAACCAATCAAAAGGGGATTCAACATTTGATTACTCCCGTTTATCATGTTTTTACTATCAAGAAATCGTTTAATATATTCATAACAAATGAGTCATTTGATTAAATTACAATGCAAGAAAGAGGATTATATATATTAGAAGGAAATTTAAATAATCATTGGATTTTTGATCAGCAAGATATACTTCAATTTATATTATGGCTTCTTAAATATTAAATAGAATACATATATCAGGAGTATATATATTTTTGAATTGTTTTCTTTGTTTCCGGGGTTGATGACATATAAATAAAGTTATGAATAAGTTTCAAGTGTCTAAAGATAAACTATAACCCTACCCCTACCCACCTCGCCTGCCTATTTTTTTCAAACACACTGAAAATGTTACTTTGTAAAACCTGAAAGGCGACGTAGCATTGAAAAACAAAAATCGCGTTCGTTTTCCTGATAGAGGAAATACATAAAAAAATTAAGTATTTAATTACTTATCTTCATCTAAGGCTTTGATTTCTTGAATTAATTAAAAATCGTATATACAATACAGATTTGCAATATAAATTAAAATGAATGCGGCATTTATTTTATTTTATATCAATAGAAGATGGGTCTAAATTAGATGCAGAACTATAGCGTTATGGTTTTAAATTTTAGTCTCTGACCATACCGTTATGACCAAAGACTAAAATATACTTGTGACACCTTATAACGCTACAGTTCGATTCAGCAGCCAAGTCTAAAATGTACCCTTTATAAATGTAATGAAATATATACCCTTGAATAACTGTGCAGTATAGAGACGATTCATAGTACTAGTATTTCTTATCTAATTATAATCAAATATAATATTCTCCCTGAAGCAATGATCTGATAAATCAAAATAGTCGACATACTTGTTGCGCAAGTCAACGATAAGACCGTATAATATTCCATATATACGTATTTACTACTTTGTTCAATGAGAAAAATAAAATTATACATGTATTTTTCAAAATGTAATCCAAATTTTATTTTTATTTCATTTTAATACATAAAACATTTTTTCCTGCATTATCATTTTAGCAAATGACCCATTTGATATAAATATATTCAACGATTTCTTGATAGTAAAAACATAACAAAAGGGAGTAATCAAATGTTGAACCCGCTTCTGATTGGTTAGTTTGGATCTTGAATTTCGAAACTCGAATTTCGAATCTCGTATTTCGAAACTTGAATCTCGAATGTCCGAAAGCCCAGAAGGCTCATTCGAGATTCGAGGTTCAAAATACGAGATTCGAAATTCAAGTTTCGAGATTCAAGATCCAGATTAGCCAATCAAAAGCGGGTTCAACATTTGATTACTCCCCTTTATTATGGTTTTACCATCAAGAAATCGTTTAATATATTTATAACAAATGAGACATTTGATTAAATTATAAAGCAAGAAAGATTGTTTTATATATTAAAGGAAATTTAAATAATCATTGGATTTTTGATCAGCAAGATATACTTCAACTTATATTATGACTTTCTAAATATTAAATAAAATACATATATCAGGAGTATATATATTTTTGCATTGTCTGATTTAATAACGGGGTTGATGACACATAAATAAAGATATGGATACATGTAAGTGTCAAATGTCTAACGATTAACACATTCCTACTGTAATAGGGTGATATTTTCTATATATTTATGATTAATAAATGATATCATAGGAATATTGTGTTTCTTGATTTTATTATTATTTCACTTGATCATCATCTACATCATTTACAACATCATCATCATTTTGTATAGATATGAGTTGAAACACAATTGGATACACATTCCTGTATTGCCCTATTCTCCCTTGGTTCTTTTATTGTGCTACACATTGATCATTAGTTGACTTATTCAATTAATGCCTATGGCTATTTTACCTATGTACGTGGTCATTTTCAGACATGTGATTCATGTCATGTGGTTTTAGGAGCCAATAGATTTATATTATGTAGTTTCCCGCTTTTGGTGAACTGCCTTTGTTCATTACAAAGTTAGATTTCTTAGAGGGAAATCCAATTAATTTGTCAGAGACTGTATCTATATGGAGTCTGCCATATTTAGTAATCTAGAATGACCAGATATACTGACTACTGACAGATAGTAAGTGCACTCTATATTTAATTATCTTAATTAATTTCTTATTTAATATTTCTGTAAATTATCTAATTTATGCATTTTCTATCATTCATGAGTAAATTCAGTTGATTTGATTGTAAAGTATCTTTCTCTTACTTTTATCATTTGATCTTGGTAATTTACAAATATCAGTTATCAATTTCATTGATGTGACTTGATTATGTATTTTGAAGTTATATAGTTGAATTATTATTTACAGTTGATATGTATTACACCAGACATATTCAGAGAACTATGTTGAGTTAGCCTTGTTCCATAAACAGGTGATTAATTGATAATCATATGTTTTTATTATAGATAAATGTAACATGAAATAGTTGCATTAGAATGTATATATTTGTTCAGAAATATTGTACATGCATAATGTTCATTATCAGAATTAATAGCATCTATTTGTGTATACAAAATAGATGCCTTTATTTTACGAGAAAAGTATATTTGAAGGGACCTATATCCTAGTTTATAGGTCCCAAGAATTTGTTATTTGAACGTTGGCTTTTAAGGGTCGGGTTCGGTTGACACATGAAGTGTAGTATATAAAAGGTCGGGTTTGTTATTCACATTCCTTTCTCCTGAACCTTTCGAAGGTAAAGACGCATAACAATTGCTTGCAATAAAATACATGAAATGTTGTTTTGTAACTTTAAAAAATCGTATGATTTTTCATTTATGCATTGTTCTCAACCATTTTAACGCTGTTATTAATACCGATGTGCATTAATTATGACGGATGAGATTGGATTCAAACATTTTACAAAGCAGACGACGCGCACGCGGTTATACCAAAAATCGTTTACTTGTGCCTTTGTATTGTTTTACAATGATGTAATGTTGGTTATTAACATTAATAACTTTCTTTTTGTTTCATACTGCTTCGAAACCCGGCAAATCCAAACTAAAGTAGGTCCTATGAAACAACAATAAGGAAACTCGGTCGGACCTTCTCGTGGCATGGACCCAAATACAAGACTAAAAGTCAGAGAAAAGCATAGAAAATTATCTTTATATCGTGGGGAAAACCAGACATAAGTATAAGTATCATCACAGATTCACAGTCCAGTATATCAGGTACATCAATTACCTTTGTATTGCTTTAATAGTTGAGTGTGTATACATGTATAATTGAATTGTCTTTTCCACTGCAGATTGACACAAAATTATAAGCAAAGTCTGTCAGCATGGCTTTTGATGTTGCTTTTATAACTAATAATTTGTTTAAGAAATGTTAACTTTCAAAATTAGAGGGAGAATTTTGACAACCTGTAAATCTTACAAATTAGGTTACAATAAAATAATTTCCCAAAATAGCTGCAGATCTACATTTTTAAAAATCATTAAATTTAACTTTGATATCTCTCAAAATAAGGATTTGCAGTTGCCTGAAATTATGGTCAAAATAACCCTAAAGGTTGTTTTGATATGCTCTTGTAATGTTAGGTGATGTTAGGTGCAGATAATACAGCAGCTTAATTTTTCATATGTAACATAAGAAGAATGTTTCAGACCCATTGCACATTTCCATTAACTTTCTATTTGTGAGATTATATTCAGTTTTTCTATTATAGATATTCAGGTTTGAATGTAAACAGTTGCAACGTTTTGTTTGATTGTAGAATATTAGGCATTATGTAAAGCATGGCTAAGAACTATTAGGCTTAAGGCATTATTTAAATATGGCTCAGAATGTGGCTAAGAACAATTAGGCATTATTGACAACTTGGCTGAAAACTAATAGGCATTACTTACAACATGGCTCTATGTGTCTCAAACTATTGGGCATTATCTGCAGCATGCTTAGAACAATTAGACATTAACTACAATATATCTGGAAACTACTAGGTACAACTAACAACATGGCTCAACGCTCAGAACAATTAGGCATTAATTACAACATGGCTTAAAACTACCAGGCATTAAATACAACATGGATCAACCTGGCTCAGAACTATTAGGCATTACTTACAATATGGCTCAGAATTATTAGGCATTACTTACAACATGACTCAGAACTGTTAGGCATTTCAACATGTCTAAAAACTATGATGCATTAATGCCAAAATTTTCAGGTTGATATAGTATATATCTCAAGTTTGTGATGAATGTAAGTAAAAAGGAGCATGAAGTACATATCTTTTCCAGAGTAGAGTTTTGTTATAGTTATTTAAATGCACCCTTGAGTTTAGTTCTTTGCATTCATGAAATATTACTATCTAATATTGTGAAAGCCCCTGATATTTATAAAGCAACTGATAAGGTCAGTTGCATATCATAAATTTTATAGATTTACACTGAAATTGGGCATCCTACTCATTATAGATGACTTTAAAAAGTAAAGAGATCTAAATTTGGAGCCGGGAGCAATGATCCTCTGGAAAGTGCCTTTTTCAAGTCTGTATTTGTTGGAGCTTTCTCGTCATTGATTCCATTTGCTAGCTATTCAATTGGAAACAAAATGGTCATTGAAATATAGTAATACAAAGGTAAAATGAGGTAGGGGGACATCTTCATTGTTAAACAACATAATGTATCAATTCATATTAATTCTTGAATGAAAAGGAAAATACAAAATACTTATTTATAACCATAAACCATCCATTGCCTATGACTGGAATTACTAGGATAGCTTTGTTTTGATCTAATAAAGTGGAAATGAAAGGATGGAAATTGCAATATGTAACCCAAGGAATGTTAAGGATGTTTTGTAATCATTTATAAATAAATATATTTTGATTCTTAATAATTAAAGCAAAAAGAAAATGTCAAATCTTATTTTCTTAAAGTTTTTGGGATGATCAGGAAAGGCTTTCAGTAGAGATATTGGATTTTGAAATGTAGGTAGACATGACCTTCCAGATCAGTTCAGGTTACATAAGATAAAGTGTTGGAAATACCAAGTTAAATTGTAATTACTTCTAGAATCCAGGTAAACTTGTAGGACATGCAACAAAATGTATGTTGCAAATAAAATATATGGTCTTAATTAAACTCTGGTTATTTTTACACACAAGAAGTGACACAATTAGGCAAGTTCCTTAAATCCCGAACAATGTATCAATTATTTTTCGGAAGAGTTCTCACAGGAAGTTTATATGTTTTTGGAATTTTATACAGATTGCTCAACCTTGAATTTGCATTTGGCTTCAATTTTGAGATTTTCGGGCTATTAAAGTTCCTCACAGGGTGCTTATATTTTGTAACTCTGTTCTTATTATGCAGACTTTAAAACTTAAGACTTTGCATTGTCCCTTGGGGTTGCATTTAAAATGAGTTTCACTTGGTGTATGTTTTTAATCAAAATACTATTAAGAAAGATCAAGCACATATTGATAGCAGTACATGTAATAGGAGTATTCAGGCTCATTGCATATTATATAAAATAAAATATTTCCATTTGATGTCATTAATAATTAAACATCTATACCTTAAAGAATTTTTAGACTTTGCTATGCATTTGGGCTACACAGTGGAAGATTGTGGTCATATAGAGCTGTAGAGCTCAGATGCACATACATGTATCACAGGCATTAATAATATTTATTGAAAGAATATGTAAGAGGGAAGGGATTTAGTCAATTAGCACATAAATAAGATTAGTCGAGTACACGAGTACTGCAAGCATGGGTAATGAAATTGCAGCCAAAAAATCCTAGTTTGAAATTGGCATCTATTAAGTGCCAAATATCTTCATGGCAGCTTAATTGGTAAGTATGATATACAAATTGGAATACTAGGTAATGTATTTTTTATAGGAATATCATTAAACAAGGCCAGTATGCTTCCAAAATGGTAGTATTGTCTTTTACAGGCATTTGTAACCACCACTAAGTAGTGTTGTACCTTCTTGTAATTGAATATGACTAAGAATTTCAAATTGCTCTGCTTAAATTGTTTACCGGTAATAAGAGAGTGAATGTGTAGCTTTTGGAGATATAAAATTTGGTGTTTTTTTTCAAACAGCAGGACATGGCTTTCCTAGCAAATTTTAAACAGGAATTGTAATATAGGTAGTTCTCTTGAGTGAACCATTCCCTATTTGGAAACTTTAATTTTGATTAACTACAACCATTTATATCTTATATGCCTTGAATAATGGAGAAACGAAAAGCAATGGTGGTAAAGAGCATTCCAAGGTTGCTCAGACATTTCAGTAGGAATTAATAGCCATGTAAGTTTCTACAAGACAGAGCTTTATTAGGCATTGAGGAATTAAGTGAGATGCGTCACATTTGGTAAGGATTGATTGCCTTGTGTTGTAAACCCTTTTCTTAATAATGGGAAATTCAAAATACTTTATTCTAAGTCTGCTAAAGGCATGTACATCTACAATCAAGATGTGTGCAAGTATCTTGCTGGGAAGGGGGGTCTTGGCAGTATTGGTCGTGGTCCAGTTGACTTGCTTTGCTTCCCCCAATGTGTGGGGTGACTGCAAGCTGTGCCAACTTGCAGCCATGTGGCGTCTGCGCACACCAAGTCAACTGATAACTGAATGTTTGTGTGAAACTTGTAATAAACTGTCACCTTGTTGAAATGCTAATGCTAGTGTAAACTAAACTAATATGCTTACTCTTGGTGACAGTAATATATACTTTAGAACTGTACTACATCGTACAGGTTTGAAATATGAAAAATGTTGATATTTGAAGTTTGAGATGTTTGATCTATGAAGTTTGAGATATTAATGATATTTGATATGCAAGATTTGATAAAATAAGTTGATATGCTTGATATTGGAATTTGAGATCTGACATATTGATTGATTTGATTGATTGATTGATTGATTGATTTGAACAATTTGTATGTGTGCTGACCCTCCGCGGTTAACCCGGGACGGTTAGAAAAAAGAAACACACATTGTTGATCTTTGAATTTGGTGGGTTTGCCCAATTGAAATGGCATCCCACAATTTTGTATTGTGCCACGGCCAATATCCGCCACAATAAATAAGTATAAATTCTATATTGAATTTGTGTCAATTTTCTCTGTATAAATAATAGCATCTATTTGTGTATACAAAATAGATGCCTTTATTTTACGAGAAAAGTATATTTGAAGGGACCTATATCCTAGTTTATAGGTCCCAAGAATTTGTTATTTGAACGTTGGCTTTTAAGGGTCGGGTTCGGTTGACACATGAAGTGTAGTATATAAAAGGTCGGGTTTGTTATTCACATTCCTTTCTCCTGAACATTTCGAAGGTAAAGACGCATAACAATTGCTTGCAATGAAATACATGAAATGTTGTTTTGTAACTTTAAAAACCCGCCCTCCCACTACCTTTTTTAGAATGTTCCCTTTTTCGCTAAGTAAAGAATGATATTCTGCTGCTTGGTTTTTTGCTTTATTTTGTAGTGAAACAGCTTTGATCTGCACATCCGAGATGAATACCTTATACCCATAGAAAAAATATCCCGGTGCTGTCTAAGGAAAAGTTAAAGTGAAGAATATACCACATGATGCCTACATCAAGTCCATTGCCAGCTTTTAGGATTGTGCTAAACACGCATTAAATTGTCTCTGTGCATTATGCGTACCGAATAGTGTTGGCAAATTGTAAAACGTTCTATCGTTTATAAAATAGAATCGGTAGCATATAGTCGATCATAGGATTGATATTTTGAACTAAAAGAAACCGTCGTGGCACTTTTTCAAGGAGAAGTCATTAGTGTGAAGCGTCTGCGCACACCAAGTCAACTGATAACTGAATGTTTGTGTGAAACTTGTAATAAACTGTCACCTTGTTGAAATGCTAATGCTAGTGTAAACTAAACTAATATGCTTACTCTTGGTGACAGTAATATATACTTTAGAACTGTACTACATCGTACAGGTTTGAAATATGAAATTTGTTGATATTTGAAGTTTGAGATGTTTGATCTATGAAGTTTGAGATATTAATGATATTTGATATGCAAGATTTGATAAAATAAGTTGATATGCTTGATATTGGAATTTGAGATCTGACATATTGATTGATTTGATTGATTGATTGATTGATTGATTTGAACAATTTGTATGTGTGCTGACCCTCCGCGGTTAAACCGGGACGGTTAGAAAAAAGAAACACACATTGTTGATCTTTGAATTTGGTGGGTTTGCCCAACTGAAATGGCATCCCACGATTTTGTATTGTGCCACGGCCAATATCCGCCACAATAAATAAGTATAAATTCTATATTGAATTTGTGTCAATTTTCTCTGTATAAATAATGTTTTTATATTTTATGCAGTCAAGGGAATAACTTGTAAACTTGTAAAGTGATTTGAACTTTATGAAGATAGTGCAAGAGTTATCTTTCTTGTAATGAGCAAATATTCCCTTGCAAGTTGATTATTGACTTTTATACTTACTATTGTTTATTCCTATTACAGGGCTATACTTTTATTGTTATTCTACATACTACTTCACCTGTATATATATCATCGATCCATCCATATCAACACTTTGAAATATTCCAATAAACAATGAACCCATGAGTGGCTACTTATTCTTTTGACGAGTAAAGGACAACTATTACATTTGGCGCCCAACGGGATTGTTGATGATGGACGATGCCTACACAAGAAGCTGATGAATGATGGTCTTCATCTACCTTCCTCCTTGCGAGAGCTATAGTGAACAGTGACAGTTTCATGCTAGATGACTTTACCGTATATACCGCACAGTGATGAACATTGTGAACTGTGACTTTGGTGTATATTGTGACTTCAGTGTGCATTAATTTGACTCTGTGGTGATTCATTCTACCAGTGTTTGGTAAGACAATCTATCATTCAACACTTGTTTACCTAACCAGTATATAGATAGATTATTTGTATTATCTGTTGTATATAGACATGTATTAGGAACTAATATATTGAAAGCAAAACATTTGAGCCCTGTCCTCATTGTACTGATAACTGATATAGTTTCATATTGAATCTTTCAAAATTGCTCTTATACTAACAACTTTGCACTGCACTGCATGCTTTATTGTATGACAATTGTTGACTGGACTTGACAGATGTTGACAGAAATGTGGTAGCTGTG